>NW_011967222.1:677730-732351 GCF_000949405.1 Vollenhovia emeryi
TATAACTTTTCTCGTAAATGGAGATTTATGAATTAAAAGTTAGAAATGGATTATCAATAGAATAAGGAACCTAAGCACCAGAATTGAAAAAAATGGAAGTTATAATTTACAAGAAATCGCTTAAAAATAGAGTGGAGTTCCATATTTCCACTCCGTCCTCTAATTATTCAAACACAAATTGTTCATAATTTGTCGAAAATGTCGACTCGTTTCTTATTAAATTGATTAAATGCACTCCGTATTTTTGCAGTCTAAGCTTTGTTTACGCACTCAAGTACACACGTGTATATTTAATTGTATGAGCACGCACAATCATTTAGCCCTGTAATTTTTTATGTATGGATTTTATCCGACATCAACCCAGTGAAAAATAATTCGTCGATCGACATCGAAACGATGTTGAATCGATGTCGATTTGACGGTTTCGACGTTGATTCGACATCGTGTCGACGTCGATTGACGAGTCATTTCTCGCTGGGAAGCCGATATAATCAATCACATTCTTAGTTTTACAAGGATTTAATTTAATAGTAAATCACGTAATAAGAATATAATAATATTTACAAGACGAATAATTTATTTTCGAAGAGGACAAAATAATTTAAAACACTAATTGAGAAGAAAAGCAATCAAAAACTGTACGGAGGCTGAATGAACAGTGATTGACAAGTTATTAAACATTGTAGAGAACTGATTAAAAATCGTAAGAGAATCAGAAGTTGATATCAATCCGATTTGAATCTCTTTCTTCTTTTCTTACAAAGTTCCCTAATAAGGAATGTCAAAATTTATACAATTTTCAGTGAGAAAAATGCGCATGATAGAAATACATGCGCTTTAAGATGATATGCATATGTAGAAGGCGTTTTCTTCAGAATCGCCCGTGACGTTAAACGCATCAAAGCTATTCCTGGCAATTTGCGCAATTAAATTTAATCTGTCCTCAGACTAAATTTTCTGCGCGCCGTGAAATATTTATACCACGTTGTATACAAGTCGCGACGCAGCAAGCAGGACAATTGTTTCACAAGCAGCCACCTTCGGGCAAGACGAAATCCGATTGCACAGTGCACACCGATGTCAAAATATTTGTGCAATCTAATAGGACATATGCTTGAATCTACATTCGACCCGAATACTCGGAATTCATATGACAAAGCTAATTAATTATTACAGTTTGGAAGTACACCTATACACACATACACACTCAATACCTGATTCGATACCTCTCTTATACAATGCATATATGTACCAAACAGTTTCTCTTAACTCTTGGCATAATCGTTCTGTTTTCAGGATGTTTATACAGCGAGGACGTATGCGATCCCCAAACGGAAAAGTGTTTCAACGGTAATAATTAATAGAAAAGTTCCCTATTACGAGATAGGTTTCTAATATGACGTAGCTGGTTTTCAATATCCAAATTCAATCACAAATCTGTTTCCGCAACGATTACGCGATCTAACAATGAATTTTTCCACTAAGCAAATTTCACTCCAAGGACAATAAATTCATGGTCGACCCAATAGATGATATGCCTATTAATTTAGCAGAAAACCCGCTATCTCATCTTAAGATCCTATCTCATAATAGGGGACTTTCCTCTAATAATTTTCTTTAATTCAATTTTCATTAATTGATTCTCTTTAATTAACAACCCAATGAACACTAGCACTACCTTTACACAACATAGATGTAACTACTACAAAGTGTGTTTACTGATAACAACAAAACGAAAAGACCTTTTTCTCTTGTAGTTTTTAATCCCCTTTTATTTGTGCACGTATCACGAAAAAAATAGATGCAAATAAAGTATTAAAAACAATTTTTTACGAGCTTTCATTAAGTTTAAGGAACATAAATTAATTATGTTAATTAATCATCATTTTTTCAGATCTGGCATTTGGAAAATGTATACCCCGATACGCGAATCTAGAAAATGACGATTTATATCAGTAAGTTAATGATAAAAATCTTGTCCTTAAGATTGAGATATATTTGTGGCACCTATGAATTCATTATCCATGCTGAAATGTCTACATTTCAAATGTCAACTGAGATTATACGTGTATATGCGAGCGCAATATATATGAATCGAGGAAATTGAATCCTCTTTCAATCGGTTAATTTTATCGTCGGGTCGTCAAACGGTCTCGCTACTTCGTCTTTATCGTCTTTATCGTCTATATTATCGCACACCTACGTAACATTTTAATGCGATTGGCGCATAAAGTGCGGCATAATCAATGCATTATTGAGGTGTAATACAACTCTATTCTCTATCGCGCAGATATAATCTTGATATCGGCGAACTGGAGCTGCTACAATCGGTGAGACGGCAATTAATGAGACTGGAATCTGATGGGTACAAATGGAAACATCCCTTTACACAATGTATTGTGCAAACCTTATTGCATAATCTCCGATACGGGTATATTGCTTTACTAGACCTTGTAGCTATAAGCCATAACGAACTGAAATTTGCCAATGGAGCTTTGTGTATGATTATATAGAATGTGAAACAATATAATTTTAATATATACAGATTTCAGAGGCATCTTTTCTCTTTCTCTCATTATGTAAAATTTTTGCACAGTCAGTAAAAGAGAAAAGTCATATGCTTTGTGCATACCAATAATTACTTTTCTAAATGGAATTCTCTAAATCAAAAGAAAGAATAACAAAAAGGATTTTAAATATTACATTACAAAAACTTTTATGCCGAAACATTATTGTCTCGTAGTTGAAGAAGGGTGGCAGTATCTTTTGTTTTTGACATTCAAAATTATTGGAAAACAGTTATAAATTTGAAAAATTTCGCAAAATTTTCAAAATTATTATACATTTCAGAAAATTATTGTATAAAAGAAAGTTCCCTATTATGAGACAAATTCCTAATATGAGATAGCAGGGTTTTTGTTCAATTAACAAGCATCATCTGTTGGTTTCACCATGAATTTATTGCTCCTGAAGTGAAATCTGTTGGAAAATTCATTGTTAGATCGTATAATCGTCGCGAAAAAGATTTGTGATTGAATTTGAACGTTGAAAACCTGCTATTGTATCTCACATGATAAGGAACTTTCCTCTATGTGTATATCTGTCAATATCAGGTATTTCATAAAACAGAACTTGAAAACGTTTTTCAGACAAAACAATCTTCGTGATTTTCATATCTGTGAATATTTGAAGAAACCACCCCTCGATGAACAAAGTGAATTTATTGATGAGGTCAGTATAAATTGTGACCTAACGCACATCGATGTATTTTTTTCGATGACAGTCATCGTTTGTGATTACTTCTTGAAAATATGCAGCTGGTTGCAATATTATTTAATGGTAACGAACCATTATCGATTTTTTTTAGATGGTTCCAGCGGTCGCTTTACTGAGAATATCTGCGGACAATGAAAATCCTGAGAGTAATTTGGCCGACGATCTGTATCGTCCCATAGACATCGAGAACAAGTAAGTTTTATGTTACTTCAAAACAGAGATTGATAAAAATGATATAAATATGTTACAAGTTACTAACATTACAATTGCATTAAACTCAGAAGTAACAGTTACATAACATCTATATAATAATTTCCTACTCAACAAGATAAATGTAATATAACACTCATGAGCTTTAAAAGAATAAAAAGGATAGAATGTATACTTATCAAACACACGTCAAGTAAGAAATTTAATATTTACCAAAAACGGTTCGATATTCCTTTATCTAATATTTCTAAACTTTTTAAGCATATTGATTTTCTGTGGCAAGCAATAATTGTTACCATGTAATCAGAAACGCATGAAATTTGTTTACAGTTCTGGATACATGAAATGGCGTAATAGCGAGAGCGATCGGGCTTCGATCATTGATGAGAAATACAACAATGTGTACGGAAAATCACTGAACGATATGCGCGAGCAATTTTATCCGCCCAGAACACGCCGGTTCAGCTTCGATGATTATAAAAACGATGTTACCGAGTCACTTGAGGATACTTTGAGAGACGAGACATCGAGGTCCGGGGATGACTATGAAAATACTTATGACACACAACTTTTGTCCGCCGATGATCTTGAATTCTTACAGAACGAAAAGTCGCCAGATTACACATTGTTGAAGCCCTCCGACGACGACGACGACGACGACGAGACAAGTGAGAGGGAATACGAGAGAGTATTCTCTAGGAAGTATAAGCATCGAAAGAAACCACCGCTCCTCGAGTTTTCCAGCGATGCTGATGCGAAAAAGACAGAGATCGAACGTGACGAAGATCTCAATTATGAGAATGGCGAAATTGATGAAGAGAACTCGGGAGAGATCGAGAGACCCGATGAGGATATTTCTTCGAGGATACGTAGGATATACACCGAGGGAGGAATCGTACGACCCACGAGATATAAAATTACATCCGATGCCAGTGGTGAGTTTTACGTTGGAATAGATTGTTTAAATATCGTGCTGCTAAATTGAAATGCGTCTGACGCAGACACTGT
This sequence comes from Vollenhovia emeryi, assembly GCF_000949405.1. Classification (NCBI taxonomy): domain Eukaryota; kingdom Metazoa; phylum Arthropoda; class Insecta; order Hymenoptera; family Formicidae; genus Vollenhovia; species Vollenhovia emeryi. The sequence continues at coordinate 682,225 of NW_011967222.1, forward strand.
GCACGACGAGATGTATGACGACGATTTAGACGCACTTTTATGGAGACGAGAGTTGGCTGGTTTTAAGCGCAGGGAACGGCTAGACGTTAAAAAACCTGGACCGCCGTTTTCGACGAATAATTACGCATTTAAAACTCAATCTCCAGCTAGTAAGTAAAGTATTCTACCTAAACCTGCGTTTAATTTATATTTCACGACCAGTTTTCCTATTATTTCGAAATACCCCAGATAGCCAGTATACTCAAGCAATGTATGGAAGTAAAATGCCAGCAATACTGATGCTAGCTCTTCGCTAGGAATACGAATTCAATGTTTGAGTGATTTAAGTACAGCTAAAATAATGTTAACATATTGTCGTAGTTGAGTACACAGCTAAAGAAAGAATACATCGAATGGGCATACTGTTAAAAAAGAGTTAGCATACATTGTTTTCAATCGTTTAACAGATATAAACATATTAATATCTATTACATCTGGTCAAGCACTTAATGCTAGCATGTTTGGATCATGCAAATGTTTCATTTCCGACATTAAATGCTAGAAAACAACGGACGACATAGATGCAGAGCATGATACTAACATTTTTGTTAGCAATATGAAAGCAACTTGTACTCACACTGGCTATCTGGTTCATTAGTATCCCAAAGACGCAACTCACAAAAATTGTCACTTTGTTTCATTTCGATTTATTATGCCTACGCTCTTGCAGTTCTCCTTGACAAAAACTATTCCGAGACAAATAATCAGGACGTAAGTATAATCAAGCTGAGATACTTGGCCTATTAGATTGTAGACATTACAACGACATCGTATTGTAGAATAATGAAGTATATGCACCATTGACTAAGAAGGAACTACACACAAGCGATAATACGTACAAAACGAGCAATGGTGATCCAGAAACTTACAAAAATGTCGACTTAGATTCCGTCTACATCGTGTTTGCGCAGAAGTTTCATAACTGGGATAAAGGAAAACACGTGGTTGCTAAGGTAGAAACTATAATTTGAAATATTTAAAAAAAGCATTAATTGCAAATAACCTTTTGTGAACCTTTGAATGTAAACTTTCAGGTTGAAGAACTCCTAGAATTGCCTCCCGAAACGTTAAAAAATGTACGAGTGGGCTACGCAGAAGTAACGTTCACAGTTACTCCAAATGAGAAAAACTACAATGCAACCGACGTTGTTAACAACATTGGTATGATAATTTATCGTCTAACTCGTAAATTAAGGTTTATGTGAATATGAATTATAATAAAAATACGAATATTACATAAGATGTGAGATACAAGCAAATCCGTGTGCAAAAACAAAATACATTCTATTTTAGATAACATTCGTGGGAAATTACAAAACGCGCTAGGAATTGAAGTTATTCGAGCGGGTATAGGTGATAAGGTACTGTAACAACCCACATCTCTTTTATCAACAAATAGAGTGTTTGAACAATTGCCAAATAAACATAATATTACCTAATTTGCTATTATTATCAATTAGAGTGCACGGTTTTACAGGTTAAATTACCAGCTACTCTAGAAGTAGTCAGAGAGAGGGAGATGAGTTCCAGTTTTATCGGTGCATTGGTAGCTGGTGGAGTTGCGGCTGCGATCACAGCTGCAATAGTCACGCTGATAATTGCGCGGCGCCACGCGAAATACCGAGCGAAGCTTGCCGGGCTAGCTACTCCGGATCCAGAAGCGTCCAAGGACTATCAGGATCTATGCAGAGCGAGAATGCAGGCGAAACAGCCGAATGAGAAGTTGGAGTCGCCGCGTATCACAAGCCTGTCGCGCGAAAACGAATCCAATCTGCCTTCCAATCGCTCCAGTACATCCTCCTGGGGCGAGGAACCTGCTCTTTCCAATATGGACATATCGACCGGTCATATGGTTCTCGTAAGTAAAAAGGAGAAAGAAGAAAAGAACGTTTTAAATTTTAAAAAAAGTTAAATACACCGTTTCGGATTTTTCGTTGCGCTTGATCCATTTGGTGAATCGCTGTGCTACTTCATGTTCGTACTTCTCGCTCTATATCAGACTCGTACTTTGCAGAGTTATATGGAGGATCACCTAAAAAACAAGGATCGCCTGGATCAAGAATGGGCGGCATTGTGCGCCTACGAAGCCGAACCATCGTCCACGGAGATCGCGGAGAGGGATGCGAATATCAAGCAGAATCGTCCCGGCGCGGCACTTCCCTACGATCACTCTCGAATAGTCTTGAACGATCTCGCAAACGCCAATAATTCCGACTACATAAATGCTTCCACGATTGTAAGTAACCGTACGATATGTATATCTCTCTTGTTTCATCATTCCTTCAATGAATCCTCCTGAGGCCTGAACATTTTTCTTTTTCAAAACTAAATATGTTTCATATCTCATTGTATCAAAAATAATTCGCAGAACATCGGTGAATAATAAGAAGATTGTCGCTCTTTCATTAAAGTCTCATAAGAGTAGAGAAAAATCTCCTATTATGAGACAGGATCCTAATATGGGATAGCGGAATTTCTGTTAAATTAATGGGCGTCATCATTTGATGCCTATTATCAATTTCTTGCCATTGGAGCGAAATCTGTTTAGTGGACAATTTATTGTTAGACTGTGTAATTTCATATTAGAAACCTATCTCATAATAGAGGACTTTCCTCTACGTATAGTATACCACATGGACTGATACCACAAGATATTAGATTGTCATAGCGTTGTGTAAACTAAGATTCAGGAGGATATCATGCTTCAATTTGCGAAAAATTCAGTACATGATGGAATGAAAAATTTTCTAATTATTCCATGTAATAGTGGCAAGGTAACTTGTGTAAAAATAAAATTAATATTTTCGTTTTCACGATAACGTTGCTGAAATACGTACGACATTCGGTTTTCCGGCTGCCACATCGCAATATATGCGTATAGAAGTCGGTAAGTTTTATAGTCGACGGGCATGTCAAGTTGATCGTTTAAAAATTACAAAATCGTTTCTCGACACAATTTGTAAGGCTGGCGCTTGCGGTAGACATCTTTTTTTTTTAATGCATCGTATTCGTAACACGAGCGAACGAACTGGCATGTTTATTGAGCAAGAGCTTTATATTTTTTAACTGCACAATTTACAATGTGTCGCCACATTATATTTGATCTATATATTCGTGTTTTAAACGAGAACCTCGAAGGAAAAAGTAAAAACCAGCGATAGGAATTTAACGTGACACGTTGTTCGACATAATTTAAAATAACCATACTTTCCAAAACGTTTCAATAGAAAAAGAGACAAGGTCATGGTTTCTTTACAGGTATTGAGTGCAAACTGAAGCAATTAAGTTGATCGAAACTTTGCTTTTTTTTAATAAGAATCACGAAGAAAACAACATACGATTTTTTTTTGTTTAATAGAGGAAAGTCTTCTATTATGAGATAAGATCCTAATGCGAGATAGCGGAGCTTCTGCTAAATTAGTAGGCATCGTCTGTTGGTCCCATCATGAATTTACTGCCCTTGGGGCGAAATCTATTTAGTGGAAAATTCATTGCTAGGTTGTGTAATCATTGCGAAAAAAGATTTGTGATTGAATTTGCATGTTGAAAACCTGCTATTAGAAGCCTATCTCACAATAGGGAGTTCTCTATATCTAATTTGTCATTTACTGCGGGAGCACTTATTGAATTTTGTCGTCAAATCCGTAGTCGTAATATCGTTTGTTCGTTGCAGACGGATCACGATCCCCGAAATCCGGCTTACATAGCCACGCAAGGGCCGTTACCGCAGACTACGTCTGACTTCTGGCAACTGGTTTGGGAACAAGGCAGCGTGGTGATTGTGATGCTGACACGACTTACTGAGGAAGGCCATGCCATGTGTCATCGTTACTGGCCCGAAGAAGGATCGGAGCTTTATCACATCTACGAGGTACACCTGGTGTCGGAGCACTTTTGGTGTGATGATTATCTAGTGCGGTCTTTCTACCTGAAAAATCTGCGCACTTGTGAGACTCGTACCGTCACGCAATTCCACTTCCTCTCCTGGCCGGAGAACAGCGTACCGTATTCCACAAAGGCTCTGCTCGAGTTTCGTAGGTTCGTGTCACATTTCTGACATCTCTTTTAAAAAATTATCGTTTATATTTATACTTTTATTATTTGTTTTGCTTTCAAATAATTGTTTTGCGTTTAAATAATCTCATTGCCTATTCTGTAATATTGTATATAAAATCCGATTTTACTAAAATATAGATATCCAATCTTTTATTTGCATTAAACAATGTCCAGAAATAATCTTTCAATTTATCTCGATTTTATCTCTTTCTAGGAAAGTTAATAAATCGTATCGCGGTAGGTCATGCCCGATAGTCGTGCATTGCAGGTAAGTACATATTTTTATATTATTTAGATCAATTAGTGTGGCGATTGTGCGGTGTATTTTCATATTTGATCATCTTATAGTGATGGAGCTGGACGAACCGGTACTTACTGCTTGATCGATATGGTTCTAAATCGTATGACGAAGGGAGCGAAGGAAATCGATATCGCCGCTACTCTGGAGCATATTAGAGATCAAAGACCAGACATGGTTGCTACGAAACAACAGTTTGAGTTCGTCCTGATGGCAGTGGCAGAAGAGGTACACGCGATTCTCAAGGCTTTACCCGTGTCGTCAAATGAAAAATCCGTTACGGCTACCGGTTCTTCGCCACCCACGAAAACGGAACAGTGAGGCTAAAGCTGCGACGCAAATTTAATCCTAAACGGTATAAAATAGGCAAGCTGATAACACCTTTTCTGATAGATTTAACAAGATTTAATTCTAGTAGATTTCATAGGAATCTTGTTATATCTTCACGTTTATTTAGTTTATGAAAGATTCAAAAGATTCAATTGTTTTCCTAAGCGATTGTTGAAGCTCTGTTCCTCATGATTCGGTAACATTCTTGTAGGAGAAAATCTGATTGTGTATATCGGCTCTTTTATACTCTTCAGGGTTAAAATAATTGTAATCGAGATACGAACGAGGGATAAAAGGTATCTATTCTATTGATTTCGATGTGTCATAAAAAAAGCTAAATACTTTCACTAGCTGTTTACTATGATGTATCCTATTGGAGTAAAGAGTGAATCAATCGGTTATTTCATTGGAGTTTTCTACACGCTCGGCATTTCCCGATTGAGACGCACCTTCGCGTGATTAGTTTTAGAGTGCACCAGTCGTCGCGAGCTTCTTTCGTATTCCGATTCCCCAAAAGAATGATAATCAATTTAAACTCCTATGATGAGAAATATGTACCCACATACATATAGTCGGAGAGACATATTAATTTAAATACCGTTTTAATTTTAGTACAATGTGTAAAGAAGAGGAAAGTGAGCGATATACTTGTATATGATAAGACAGCTTGAAGTGTACATACTTTAAACGTGGTACATGAATTTTAATCTTTTCTTTACCGTTATTCCGTGAGATGGTACTGTTTTATTACATCGACTAATCGCGTAACGTCCCCTTCCGCTCATTCAAACGCGGCCTATTTCAAGGGTCAAGTACCTGTAGACAACAGACAGACAGATGGACATAGCTAGGTGTCCGAGGCAATGTATCAGTAACTGAACGATTATTATACTGTGCGATCGATCGGTGAAACAACGGAACGTTTTATACTGGTAGAGTCTAACTAGCACCTCGATTTATTATTATTAAACGCGGCCGTTTGAGATCGAAGTTTAATTTGTTTGATATAAAGATTATATTCAGTATATCATGGACTGACGACCAGACTGGCTGCGTTTAGCACTAAATATGCGATGTGAATACGGGTTGGGATTTTTGTCTGCCGTGGGACAAAATATATTGTTTTTTGTGGACAAAAGTCTAGGAAATATTTATATATAAAATCATCTCTATCGGGAATTTTATCGGATTTCAATATCTAATTAGAACTGTATCGTACCCCATACAGCACCAAAGCTTTCAGAAACATTTCAGAAAACATTACTGCAATGTTACAATGTTTCTGAAATGTTTCTGAAAGCCTTGGTGCTGTATGGGACACTGATTCAGTCCAACCATAATTATTTAATTTATTTTATAATGTAAAATACATTTGTGAAAAACAAGACGTTCCTGTTATATGTTATAAAAACACTTGCAAAAGGATGAGATTTTTTTACGTGTACATAATTTGTGTACACTGATTGAATTATATTAATTTCTATGTATCCTTTGATTAATGTGTTTTAAAATAACTTTAAAAAGGAAGGAATGAATGATTTTTCGACCTCGAATTTGTTAAATAATAAAAACAGCGTAAACCAATCAGCTAAGTCAATTGCACCAAAATACGTACGTGGCAAAATGTGTATAAAGGAGGAGGACCGACAAGCCACGATTTCGGCCCCCTCTGAATTTTCTTGTAAATTAGCAGAAACAATACCTTAATGCATAGAATACTAAATTAAGCTGTCTCCAGCCTAAACGGACATGTTCAACGTAATTCATGATTTTCAGGCAAGTTGTATAGTACTGCACAAAATACCCACAAATACGAATTTCTATGTTTAAACCAGATAACGATTACGTTGAACATGTCCGGTTAGGCTGGAAACAGCTTAATGTAGTGTTTTATATATTAAGAGAAATTGTTTCTGATAATTTACAATAAAATCCAGAGGGGGCCGAAATCGTGGCTTATCGGGCTTTCTCCTTTACTTTAGTGAAGCTATTTACAGAGTTTTGGAACATTTACTTCCTAATTTTATTTCCTTCGTAAAAAAAGTGAATATTTTATATATTCATTTGATAAACGAATTATTCGCGAAAGTATCAAATACGAGATTTTATTATACAATTATCAGATATATTTTTTAAGTAGATACACGCGAATGATCGATCGGACAGTCACAAACTATTATATCAACTTGCAAGAAAAAAAAACAAAAACCGTGTATATTTATGATACGAAATGATCTAGTCAATCGATAATCAACGTTTTTTTCCAGTATTTGGTATAAGAGAACCGGTAATGTGATTTAATGTTTTACAATATTGTATTGTATTGTGTGCGCGCGGTCGCTTTGCTGGGAAATTATAGCTTGATGAACGTGATGTTAAACGATACAGAATATACACGTAAATGTACTTGCAGATAGGTATATTACTATTTTATCACTGTTTGGCGATTAAATTCGTATCAAAACTTTGGATATAATTTTACTAGTATTATTTTCTGCGATTGTATTCTATACATATCTGCAACGTCTATTTAATTTATCGAGAAATATGAATTTTAAAAAGTGAAGATGAAGAAAAAATACAATTGTTTCACAGCGATGCGTGACGCAAATATTATTTTAGAGAGGACTTGGAATAGCAGGAAACACTAATGTACCTTGAAACTGTGTCAAACTTCGCTTGATTACCGCAACTAAGTTTGATTAGCCTTCTTTAGCACCGACTGACTCACAAAACAAATTATATATTTTTATGTAAAGGGATGACTATATATATATAAATATAAATGATATAATTATATATAAATCTATACTATGTTACCCACAATATATAATACTATATATATGTTGTAAAATAATAAATCGATCTATGTTCAAGCCATGAACACGTTTATATTTCCTTCCGTTCATATTTTAACGTGTATATTATATTCAATTGTAAACATTTTGTACAATTACTTAATATTAATTTTTATCTTAAGATCTTTACAAAAATAGAATACTTTTATATTTATCAACTAATGATACTTAAAACACATTGTTATTATCCACATCACACGATGAATAGACAACCCATACAGCACACATGTCTAAAAGACATCTTTTAGATGTCTTTAAGTCGTCTTTTAGATATGTGTGTCTAAAAGACGACTTAAAGATGTCTTAAAGATGTCTTTTAGACATGCGTGCTGTATGGGAAAATTCTATTTTGGAATTGTTGAAATTCAATTGTTTCTTACTTGAATGAAATATGTGCAGAGTAATAAATAATCGTAACGAACAGAATAAAAAAAGTTAGAATAAGAATAACAACGAATTAGAATAAGACAAAGAATTGTACATACACGTTACATTATAATAATGTTGCTGTACTACGAACCATATTGAAGTTTGAGAATCAAATTGGCATAAAGACACATTTCGGCTTCAATTCTGTCGATAGGTGCATGACAACGTCTCAGGAAATTCTGGATTCCAAAAACCTTTAAAAAGATTACATTTTATTACATAACATAAAAAAAGCGATGAAATGATATAGTGTACCTTCTGGTGTGTTTGGTCGCTCATATTTGTGTCGATGTCGTGAGCATTGATTCTTCCTTTTCTGTAGTTCTTCTTTCGACAGCGACAAATTCTCATAATACTAAAAATCAAGTAACATCACGGATTACGTTTTATGAAAAAAAATACCTGCTTTTTGTACATATTTTATATAATTATACTGTTAGTATTACCTCTTTGCATTCCCAGCAATCCCAGCCGTTTAACTTCGCCCTGTCGGCTTTACATCTCATGTTAAGCTGCTCTGTAAAATCTGTTTTCCTTTTTGGCAATCTGTAAATAATACTTTCATTAGATATATAAAAACAACTTACATCACCATAATTGTTAAACGATATTTACACATTCAACCTATCAAATAACAACCTTTTTTTAGGTGGCTTGTTTTCTGTGTCGTTCAAACTGAAATTATCCATGTCAATTTTATTTGCAGCTTCTTCTGCAGGCAGATAAAAAGTTTCGTCTTCTGAGGTAGAGTCATTTATATTTTGAATGGGTACATTATTTGTTAATAATTGATCTTTCTTTCGAGCTTCAATAAATTTTTCAACTTGAACATCAGTCTTCTTGTGCATTTTTATTGGTGAAAGATAATTTCTATTATATTTTAACGTGTCAACTGCAGTATTCATCAAAGATTTAGCACCTTCCATTTGCGTATGCTTAGGTGAAGGACAAAACCCAAAATCTACATCTACTGTCTTTAAAGCAGCACTAGGCCCTGAGTATTTATCTTTAGTCGGGGAAAATTTGTTCACGTGTTTTACAGGAACTTTCCTCTTGAGTCTCAAACAACGTTTGACTTTAGATATAACATTTCTTTGTGTAGGACTGATTTCTATTACGTCTTCGAAAATTTCACTAGTATTATTTGTAGCATTATTTCCAGTAACAGTTGCGTCTGCAGCAGTATTTGCCACAGAAACATCAACAAAATTTCGTTCTGTAATTTCTGTATTTTGTAATATATTAGCCTTATGTCTGTTTACATTTGAAGACTGTTTCAGCTTTTCGCCACTCTTGACTGGACAAAATGCAAGCCGAGACTGTTTCAATCTCTTTCCATTTGGCAAAAATGTGGTCTCTACATGGTGCGTTGTACTTAATTCTAATTTGTGATTACACTTTGAAGAAACCTTTTTCATGTTATCACGTGTATTTATATTTGAGGCTGGTTGCGAGTTATCGCACACTGCTTTAGGTGAACGCACAAAGTTCTTTGCAGAATTGCTACGAGTCCTTGAAACTGTTCTAGAGAATACTGGACTTCTTGGCGGACTATTTTGGTCGGCACTTTTACGCAATGATTCACTTGCATCTGTAGAACTAGTTGTCATATCGTAATCCAAATTAATAAGACTTGTATTCATTGTATCCAATTCCAATAACGGGATATTACTTTCTTCCACATTAGCGTTACTCGAGTGTTGGGACCGTAGGGACGTTGCTTCATCATTTGTTTTCATAGATGTAGTAACTGTCGCTTGTGATGAAGAATACCTACGAGAAATCATACATTTTTCATATACATTGACAAAATGTTGTTGAATTGTATTGAATTCCAATGAAACTATGTGAAATTTGAAAGAGGGATCCGATAGCGCACATCACCAATTGGTTAATTTAATATAAAATTTTCTGATTGGTGGTTTACTAAAAAGTCCCTAGGCTGCAGCCAATATAAAGACCTGTGTCTGCGATGCTTAGGTCCAAGTGGATTTGTGCTAACGCGGGACCCTCTCAAATTTAATCACGATTAAATTAATCGAAGACAGTTAAATCGGCTCTATAAATACAAATGACATATAAACACGTAATATTTGTATACTTACACATTATACTCTTGACATTTTTCCTGCAATTTTATATAATCTTCCCACAAATCTGTGAAACAAAAATTATATTAAGTGTATATATAAACCACTTGTATTAGTTGTATATTGATGCTGACGCAATTCATGTTAACATGTTACAAACGCGGTTGAATTTTTTGAACCATATATAATATGTATGAATAATAATCATATATAATAGTCATTTAAATATCCAACTAGGGGTAATTAAGCTATAAATAACTTAATTTAGATCGTAACACATTAAAATTTTGGCGCGCGCTTTCGCGAGAAAATTCAGATTAAAGTGATATTGTGTTATAATTGGTCAAATCTGAAATTTCATAGCATCACATGAATACTCCATAGCCAATTAAATGTTCCATAACAGCATCTTTAGGTAAATTCAAGACGGTCTTGAATATAAGATCTGAGTCTAGTTTACACCGATTATTTGATACGCGTATCAAATTGTGTATTTCAGCCGATCAGCCAATGACTAAATCCATTTACTAGTTACTTATTATTTGATACGCCAATTAAGCAGTCTGTGTAAACTAGAGGCCTATGAATACCGGCCTTAGCATTATGGACAGGCCTTAATTCAAATAATTGACTGCAGGTGGCAGCACAAATATTTTTTGCGGCTTTTAAGCTTAGTTCCTTCTGTTACTTCTAGAGGGCAGAAGTTTCTATATAAAAGTTTTCCAAAGTATTTAAACGTTTACAACTTTAAATTGTATGAATTTGACGACTTCAATAACACATAACTTCGTGTAAAACGGTATAAAAATTAAGTAATAATAATTATTTTAACACTATTGTAATATTTATCAGGAAAAAGTGCGAGACACAACCGTTACAGTAATTATTATATACTTACTTTGATAATGTTCAAATGCTTTTTGCAAGATTCCAATGTAGCTCTCCATTGCTTTTCTCGCAGTCTCGTTATAAGTTGGACACTCGAACTGCAGAGTTACTGACATTGTCGTTAACGGAGCACGCTTGTATCGTTACGGAGCAACACGTGTAGCTCTCCCGTTTCTTCGGCGAGTATCTACTTCAATCGCTCTAGAAAAGTCGCAAATGTGTTAATACAATCTATTTTCACGATTTAACTTCACTAGTTGGCTATACGAACTTTGTAACTTTTCTTTGTATGTACAGATCGCACGTTTCGACGTGTTTCACCTTCCGCCATAACAGTCACTGTACATACAGTCTATAGTTTATGCACAAAGTGAAGATGTCGTGAAGTTCAGGACCGTCTGTTGGTGGGCACCAAAAGTACAATTTTGGGCGATTAATTTTTGCAAAGAAAAAAAGAAAAGTATAGCTTGGAGAGTCATAAAAATATTCATATAGCACTGATCAAATTCGGAAACAAATGTTAAGTGTAGAAAAACGAATAAATACATTGATACGTTTCGACTTGACGAGCCTTGAGAGATTCTTCTGTCGACGTATGTCTTTATTATATATTCTTAGCATATATGTACATTGTAAATACGTTCGTAATAAATAAGCATTAGTATCTTATATAAAAAACCTTAAACAATAAATAAATATTCACATTTTTTAGCGTTACTGTTGCTACACAAATTTATCAACGTTCCCTCAGCATCGCCTAACATCTCTTGAAAATAAAATTCTTTCACGAGATTTAAAATGGAAACCTTTCTAAAGATCTCGCTTCGAGTGTTGTGAACGAAAGTCTTTTTTTTCGTTTTGTTAAATGGAAAACAAGCGTCAGAGTCGAGCTCCTTTTTTTATTCAGATTCAGCTTCCTACCCTCGCAATATGTAATGTATGTATATGTATATACACATGTGTATCACAGACCTTTCGTAATGATGCAGGAAAGAAACGTTAAAGAATACTTTTCAGCGCGTGACTGATCGAAAAATAACTTGGAAATATTCGTGTCATTAGTAATTTAGTGTATATTATATGACAACTATAATACCATTGTCATCGGGAGAGAAGTCGTATTCTAATTAAGTATCTGGTCGCATATCGTACAATTATACACTGTGAACGTGCACTTAGGACTAATGGATGATAATGGAGACTATAGACAAATTGATGATATGGTCGTACCATCTTCTCTCTCTCTTACACACAAACGCAACAACACACACATACACACACAGATAGACATACCTCTCGCACTCTCATTCTCTCATTCTTTCAATCTCACTCATTCACTCTCACTCACACTCACACACACACACTCTCTCTCCCTCTCGCACTCTCATTAGTATAACTTGAAAAATAACGATTTATAGAATCTTTCTGATTTTACACGCGCGCGCACGCATGCACGCACACAGACATACACCGAACACTGTCATGTACCACGACATTGTAAAATCATTACGAACTAAAAGTGGATTGTTGCGAGGAAGTCGAGGGCAGGAAAAGGTTCTGCGCCAGGTTGGGCTGTCCGGGCGGTTTATTTGCCGGTAATCGGCCAATAGCGGTAGAAGTAGCGGGATTATAGATGTTATCCAGACCGTGATACGATATGAGTGTCGACAGAGCGTTCCGAACACCGACAGTGGCCAACTGGGACCACCTCCCGTGAGAGCTCACTGCATCGTCGCCGGCGTACACCGCGTGTGCGTCGAAATTGCCTGGCATATGCGGCGCGCTCGTATCTGCGAAAAAAGTTGTATGTCAATTGCAATATCAATGTGAAATGCAATGCCGAAAGTCACAAACCTAGAAGAGGTGGATTCAGTATAGGAAGATGAGGGTCCAATTGTCCGCCTGGTCGAGCGTTTGCAACGAGGCGTAGCTCCGCGCGTAGATCAGCCAACAATTGTACTACCTTGGAATCGCACTGTAAATATCACAAGATTGTAATCACTGTACGCATCGCGTTGAAGAAGTGGGAGCAATTCTTTTATTCTATCTTACTGAAAAATATTTCCTAAATATAAAAATTACATAACTGATATCAATGTAAACGAAGCGATTGTTATAATTGTCGCGAAATACAATATAAAATTACCTGGTAAGTTTTCCTTTTATAATTACCTCATTCTGGTCCGACCGCAACGAAAGAAGATCGTCGACCCGAATCGGTTTTCCCTGATTCAAGGCGTTCGTGAGAATCATCAGTCTCCGAGCAAGATTATCCTCGGTACACATTTCCAACGGTTGATTATCTCCCTTTAGATTCGACTGCTGCTTAACGGGCGGTGAAGTATTATAATAGTACGATGGCGTGGACACTATGTATGGCCCGCTCTGATTAAACAAGTTATCTTCACCGTAATGAGTTTCCGCGCCAAGCCTGCTTGGATGTGAGTTATAGCCTGCTTCCATCTTCAGTCGTTTAGAGGATCTGTAACAGAATTACGAGCCTTGTGTGAAGATTTAATAAGTACTTAAAGATAAAATAGAAATAAATATAGACAGTGAATGCAGTGATATTGATTCACTTGCAGTTTACATGAGACTCACTTGTAATAAAAAATTAATGACAATATTTTAAAAAATTTGAAATATAAAATTATGTAAATAACTTTCTCAACAAAAAATTTATAAATATTGTAACTAACTTTATCAAAATATTGTTGCGTTATATTTAACCTAGCTATATGAAGAAATAATGGAAGATCATGCAACTAGCAAGCCATACAAACGTGTTTTAGAACAAACCCAATTACGCACTAAAATTACACATGCACATAGCGTATTGATATAAAGATGCAATCGTGAAATTCTATTTATTGTTTATTTATGTAACAAAATATCGTAGAACAATGAAGAATAGCAGGATGTTTTCTCTTCATTACAAGTTAATGCATCGCTGTACATAGATCCTATACTGTATATAACAATATTGTAGAGTGATTATTATCGCTATATATTATTATTATTTGGTTAGCAAAGCTCAAGCACATGTTTGGTTACGTGATTCACATACTTTGTAGATATGAGTCAATAAAATTGAACACTCTGGACGTAAACACGTATTAAGATTTGGAACTTTCGTTACCTATTATATATTTTTACAAGTGCTACAAAATTCGTCCATCTATTATTCAGCCACAATTACATTATCTCCTGAAACATAATTTTCTCCCATTAGACATTACGTGCCATTTACCATGTCTATAATTTTTTATCCAAGGTCATACATGTCACTTTCTACATATTCCACAATACACGTATTAATACAGTCATGTAAATGTCTTGTGTTTAGATAATAATAATTATTATGTATATCTGAATAACACGCACACGCGCGTGCGCACGCGCGCGTATGTGTGTCAGTATATGTATTCATACATATATGCATACCCAATTCATATATATTTAAATTACCTAAGCTTATATATGGTATATAAATCTGTTATAAATTATTCTTATTATACTTCGCATTCTTACATAGCATTTTACCATATAATTACGACATTATCTTGTATAGTTTTTATGACTGGTAACTACATTTTTTGATATGCTAATAATGGAGCAACATTCATTAACAATATGAGTAAAATATCATTTTTTATCTTAAATGTATTTGTATAAACAGGTTGTTAAATTTTTTAAATATACTATTTAACAAAAAAAAAGAAAATCTTATCAATACTCAACATTATAATTTGACTAATATAATTAGCTATTTGTTCTATAAACATTCTTTTAATATTTTCTTTATCACGTATTACTGTTGCATCAAATAAATCGTCATATTATTAGACTTCATGTTTAATGTAGATTTCTTAATTAAAGTTCTATGGAAAAACATGTGACATGTTTTGAAACATTATATTTTCCAAAGTACTTTATACATCTTTGTTTATAAACCTACCAGTTATACAAATATTATTTTATCATGAATATACTCTATATTGATAGATCTTCGTCTGTATCTGTAACATTTTTTGTACAAGAGAAAACATTACGATATAAAAGACCAAATGTTTTTTAAATCCTGAAGCACAAAACATAGTTATAGAATATAAATGTCAAGATTGTCTCATTATACTGTAATCTACCAGTCCATTGGGGACATTGCAAATTACATGAAGACCATGACTTTATTGTATTTTACATAATTTCTATCATATTATCTCAAAAAACATATACGTATACTTCTATACTCTTTCGTTCGAAAAACACGAGGAAGGACTTGTGTTATTTAATTGTGTTATTGATATTGTCACATAAATGTATATAAGATATATGTCAGAGAACATAAACTTTGGTACATAAAACGATTTTGTTATATCGTTCCTTCTTCTGTATGATTGTTTTACATACTCACATACGCTATTATACATCCACATATAATAGCGCAGAGTACACATAATTATGGGTATATTCTGTAAAAATGCTTTGTAACGCTGTATCTTTATAAGCTATGTAGCACTGTAGAGTAAGAGAGAAAGAGTGATGAGTGATGAGAGAAAAGAAGAAACGGCTAAAGAGCTAGAGTTACAGAGCTTCCAGAGCGAAAATCTTACAGAATACAGAACTTAGTGTATGTAATACACATAAGTAATACGATATATAAACTGAAGAATAATTTCTATTATTATGCAAAGAAACTCATATATTAGAATGTGCAGAGAGAGAGAGAGAGAGTGCGTGTGTGTGAGTGTGTGTGTGAGAGTGAGTGTTTTAAATATAGTATGCAGTATGTAAAAATACAGATAAATTATACAACCAGTTTAATTTTTAAAATTCTACTTATTAAAAGTTTTAATTTATTACTATAAATATAATAAACATTTCAACATTTATTCTATGCCATTCTCATATTTATACCATTGTTATTGTACTTGGTTTATTATCAGAAATATGCGATTCTAATATTTATATATTAAAGAAATAAAACATTCGAGTTACCTGCCTTTATTTCTAAAAATAAATAACGAAAAATGTTATATGTGTCAAAATTGTGGAATATATAAGTAGAAACAGTAACACATATATTTTATTTTACACATATGAATCAGTAAACGCTGGTAAATAAGTATTTTCCATGATAATTGTCGAGTGCTGCTTGAAAATTTGTTAGAGAAATATTAGCAAACATAATATATAAGCATAAAAGTAAAACATTAAAACCTAAAAAAATTGAATAATAAAATGGATAATAAAATTTGGATAACGGTAGATTTATTCAGAGAAGATAATTTAAAATAAATGTCTCCGAATATGTTTAAGTATATTGCAGCATTCGAATATTACGTTACATTGCTGTGATGTTAGAAAACATCCGAAAAACTGAATTTCAACATAAGAATAATGCCAGTACCGTACATGCAAAAACAAAGTGTAAATACTGAATAAATACACAATGATTCGCTGTTCATACATTAGGAGAAACTCATCATAACTATCAGTAATATATGAATCACTAAATTGTAATACAGTAGCTAGGAGATAATTAAAGTATAAATGGTAAGCGCCAAAAAATGAAATATCTAAATAAATTGGAATTAATTATAAATAAAATCAACAGTATCAAGGTTAATATCCACTTTTAATCTTGATCTTCTTGTGTTTCTTCGGTCTTCCAATGCAGTACATCCTTCGTATCTGTACAACACTTTGCCTATATATTTACATTACAAAGCCTTACAGCTCAGAGCTCATATATTTGTACAGATCGTCGTTTTACACCCTATCTGTACGTACCTAAAGTAATAGTCTTTTTTTTATGAAAAACAGTAAGGAGAAATCACGCTAATGTGACCTCTATATTTATTTACAATCGTTATTTCTTTTAACCACGATTCTTCCACTTGTATGTTTGAATATGAATACAAGTATATATTTATATAGAAATGTTATAAATCAATCTTTAAAAGAATCTAAATCAGTATGCATGTGCGCAAAAATTATACACAAATGTCCCTCATTTCGATATACTAAAGTGAGCGCACGCATATACTCTTTTTGCGGTATATATGTATATGTGCTGATATATATTTATGTATACATATATGTTCCCGTTTCATATAATGTTGACGAGATATGTACATAAACCTAAATTTAACTGAATAAATCAACAATTTAATTTTTACAATCGTTCTTGGAAACGAATGGTAGACTGAATCACAGAAATTACTAGGACGTATGCCTTCTTGTATAGATAGAGATTATACGTTACAAGTGGCGATTATTAGGCATTTATATAGAGGACTGTAATAATATAATTATAACAATTCTTGTAAATGATTCGATATGGACGATAATTAACCCTTTAGCTGCAAGTGGTAAATATATTTTACAATCGAATAACTTAAATACCATATAACTGAAACCGAAAACTTTGCGGTGAAAGAGCTGTATAAGAGAGACTATGCTCACTGTTAATTTATTACATCTTTTTATATTAAAATCAATATGGAAATTTGTATTCTTGCTGTTTATTTTTAATTAAAAAAATGTTACGTGGCGCAGCTAAAGAGTTAAGTGGTATAACATATTATCATTATTATAAAATATTATCGCCGAGGCATGTTGTGTATATGCCCTAAAAAATACATATATTTAAGTATATCTCACACAGTCTATCAAATCAATCGTTTAAGAATAAACAATCTCTGTAGAGCGAAGCCACGAACAGAGAAGGATGTTTCGTGCTTCTATTTTCCATTGTTCTGCGTTATTGCCGTCGTCGTGTCTGAACGACTGTGAACGAAACTAAAATTAACTCGTTGATTCATTAGGTTGAGAGGAAGGAAGGTCGGCATGCAAACGAGAATCGGAAGAAATAGAAATACTACATTTTCTTTTCGATGTCACTTCTCATTTCCAAGAAATTCATTACTTGAACAATGCATATTTACTAAAAAATAAATGCCAAGCACAACTGTCGTACACAGCCATCTACGTGTAGAAGCAAATTAGTTCTTGATTGGCATCGAGATGTACGTCTCAGCAGCTCGTAAATTTGA
Organism: Vollenhovia emeryi; assembly: GCF_000949405.1. Classification (NCBI taxonomy): domain Eukaryota; kingdom Metazoa; phylum Arthropoda; class Insecta; order Hymenoptera; family Formicidae; genus Vollenhovia; species Vollenhovia emeryi. The sequence goes on from NW_011967222.1 coordinate 700,271, forward strand.
TTTCTTTACGGCTTTACTCACCCCCCGACATCCGACAGATCATCCTTGTTGGGACCTCCTTTATTCGGAAAGGGAAGAAGAGGAGGCAATTTTGCTGTAGCACTCTCTTGCTGATCCCGTAACAAGCGCTTTCGCTTTTTACTCCAGAGTTCATGACAATCTTGCCAAGTCGGAAGCTGCGGCACTGGCATCCTAATATATACGTAAATGTAATACATTTTATAAATAAAATTTGGACGTAACATACGTATCTCGATACACAGAAAAAGCGGACGCGAGAAAATGCAGAAGGATAACATACTGTTCAGGCTGAACATTTTTCAACCAAGCACTCTTAAGCGCATCGGCAGCCGTTATCCGCTTTTCAGGATCCAATTCTAGCATTTTATCTAGGAGATCCAAAGCTGCTCCTGGCATAAATGCGAAATCCTCCCTCAGACGTCTTCTATGTTGCTTCTTTGGCTTAAGTGTATGCCAATGTGGTAATTTTATCACAGAAGGCCAAACAGCAGGAGTGGGCGTCCCACAAATCCTCGAGATCATCTCCAATTGCATTACATCTATGTTGGCCTGGTAAAAAAATCACCGGTATTAATAACAAATTAATATTGATTAATATTAATGTTTTTTTACAGCTCAAGGAATGGCTATTACTTGAAATAAAGGTTTCTTGGAAAACAATTCTCCCAAGATACATCCGCAACTCCAGACATCAATCGCAGGCCCATAACGCTCCTCTCCAAGCAAAAGTTCGGGTGGTCTGTACCACAGAGTGATCACCTTATTTGTATATGGTCTTTGTCTATCCTCCGCGTTATAAAGTCGTGCCAATCCAAAGTCAGCCAGTTTAACCTCGCCCCTATTAAAATTGTACATTACACTCAACGTAATAATATTGAGTGGTTGCAAGAAGTCAATTATTTAATTGACGCATATGTACTTGTTGTTCATCAATATATTTGAGCATTTGATATCCCGGTGCAGGAAGTTCTTGCTGTGGCAATAATTTAAACCATCCAACAATTGCTTCATGATACTGGCGTTGTGGAGCTCGTTGAAATCCACCATACCGGATTCCAGCAAACCCATCAAGTCATGATCCATGTATTCAAAAACTAGATAAAAGGAACCTTTATCCTAAAGCACAGAAAATGACACAATCAATTGGTTCTATAAAGATCCAATTAATTTAATTAAATTAGATTAGTAAAGAATTATTTCATACTCTAATGGTGTTTGTCAATATTTTGAATCAGTGAAAAATATCGTACAAGATCATTAAAAATTACCAGCTTCATTCTATGTATAATAGACAGTTTGCTCTTTTTCTATTTGTCTTTTTGTATGTGATAGCACGATAATTCCATCAACATGCCACCATGTCAAGTCGATCTACACAATTCTTGTTCATAAAAAACATCGGCCTAATTAAAAAACCTAACTCACAAAATCACGTAATTTCGGATAACCGTGAAATTAGGAGGTGGGAGAATCAGTAGGGAGTTAGGTTTGTCTTTCAAGATTTTTAATTTTTTGAATGAAAAATTACTGTTTAACAATTTTTCTAAACGGTGCAAAATCTCCAGATAAATTGGCCGACATAAATATCTCATTTCGTCAAAAATTGGAGTTAGGTTTTCTAATTAGGCTGACTATAATATGTAGCTGGAAAGGTACCTTCCGGAAATCTAGGGCGTCTTGCTTGTCAGTGACGATTTCTCTGAGGTTAACAATGTTTTTGTGATTGAGCTGTCGCAGGATTTTTATTTCTCTAACCGCGGTGATAGGAAAGCCCTCCTTCTCGTTCTCAAGCCGGACCTTTTTCAAGGCCACCATCACGCTGGATCGTTTGTCCCGCGCCTTATACACCTGCCCGTATGTACCCTCTCCGATCTGTGCGATGAACTCGAAGACGTCGACACACCGTTCGCCCCAATCCTTGCCGCTGGAAGCAGACATGGGAGCATGGCAATTTCGCGATCCTCTGCGTTTCAATATCTTCGGTCTTTTCAACTTGGGCTTCGGTGCCACTCGTTCGACCCTCAAACGCGGCGGCGTTGCGTTCGGATCGTCCTCGCCGCTCAAGTCCTCCGATCCAGGTACAACTGCAGTTTGAATTAGTAAGTTTAAAAGTTAAAATTAATATCGTTCCTAATTGCGGAACAGAGATGGTCCGAAATTCACCTGGCGGCATTGGTAGATCCTTGATACCCTTTTTCTGCAACGGTTTCGCTGACGCTGGAAACTTCAATTGCGATTTGTTGGGAGGGCTTGGAGAACGGCTCGGCGGGGAGTCTATGCTTTCCAGATCATTCTGGTTGATACCAGGTGGCAACGGTAATCTCTTGAGGCTCTTGGTTGTGAACGTTACTATGGGAGGTTTGGGAGGATCCACCGATTTAAGTGGTACAAGATTATTAGGCGGATTGAACTTGGACATAATCGTGTTGGGCGCTGGAACGGGAATCGGTGGAATGGGTGGCGGTGGGACAGACATGTTGGGCAGAATCGGCGTCGGCGGGATTGGCGGCATGGGCAGCGGAGCGGACGCCTGTGTCAAGACCGTCGATACAGATTCGGCAGATTGTGGCAGTGGTGGCGGCGGCGGCGGCGGCGGTGGTTGTTGTGGTTGTTGTGGTTGTGTTCCAGGAGCTGGAGCGGGAGCGGGCGCGGAAGCGGGAAAATTTGGGCTGTGCGGCACGCCGATCGGACAACTGTTGGGCATCATCGACGGTGGATTGGGCGAGGTGTGCGCGATCGCGTGAGAGGCAAGCGGGTTCAATGCAGTGGACATCGGATTGGGTAGCGGCGCGCTGGGCGGTTGACCGGTCGGCGGCAACGGCGGCGTCTTGCACATTATAGCGCCGTCGTCGCTCGTCGGAACGGGAATATCGGTGACGTCGACCACGCCATCGCCAGCCTTCGCGTGCTGCTCCTTGTGATTGATAGATCTGTCCTTATTGTCAGTGGAAGTTTTATTCTCGGCGAACGCGTTGCCGCCGTCGCCGTCCTTCTCGTCGATGCTCTCGATGATTTGCACCTCGTCCTGGTTGCCGACTTTCTCCTTGGCGGCCTGCAGCTTCTTGAACGCCAGCTCCCGCATATTGCGATCCTTGACGAGCTCCGCGAACAGACTAGTCTCGCTGATCTTCGCTTGTACTCGAAGATTGCGGGCGGTAATGCTCGACGGGCTTCTAGCTCGGGATCTGTGGGGAGAAGGAGATGGTATTCTGGGACGCGGACTCTTCGACTTGAGCTTTCTCAAGGTCTTGCGGGACTTGCTGGGCGAGCGCGATCTCTTCGGGGTGCGGCTCCTTCTGGGGCGCGAACGCGATCTCGAACGGGACAACTTTCGCCATCTTCCCGGGCTGCGCGATCGCGATCGAGACAGTGGCAAATGTAATCTGAAAAATCGGAAAAGTTGTTACATGAACGTGTGACGCGACGGTAAAAGAGAGTAGAACTTGGGTCAACGTACCTGCTGCCGGTGGGGCTCCTAGTTGACCTCGACTTTCGCTTGTCCCTCCTGTCTTTGTCGTGGAGCCGATGACTACGTCGGTCGGACTCCACATCTCGTCTTCGGCGCTTCGGGGAAATGGCTCCGCCGTCCGTTCGTCGCCTATGACTACTTCCGGGACTCGGGCTGAACTCTCGTCGTCTGACGGTGGCCGGACTCGGGCTGTGTCTGAGCCTGTGCAGCACCACCGGAGCCGGACTGAAGTCCCTTCTACGCGACGGCGGACTGTGATCCCTTCGTCTCAACGGTGGACTCGGGCTGTGTGGCCTCCTGCGGTTTCCGCTTACGGGGCCCGGGCTGACGCTGGCGCGGCGCGTCAAGTGGATACTCGGGCTACGTTTCTGCCGATCGGGACTGTGCTTTGGCACGGCGACGGGCCCGGTTTTGTTCAAGTTCTCCGGCGTCGTGGCGTGGCAGGGCGGCATCAGTGGCGTATGTGGCGACTCCACCTGACGTGTCGACGCCAGAGACGGCGGGGTAACGTTCCGGGACGTCTGCCTCGACATCTCCAGCTCCACATCGTCACTGAGGCAGCGCTGCTCACGCGGCGTAGCCGGAGAAATGGGCGACATGTGGTCCTTGAGCCGCAACGGCGGGGACTCCGACCAATTGGCGGAAGCGGCGACCGACAGCTGCTTCTCGTGACTCGGACTCGGGGCGATCTCCTCGACGGCGACGGCGTGATGCGGGCTCACGCTGTGAGAATGCCTCTTGGATTTCCTCTTCTTCTTCTTCCCCGAATTGGACGACGGGCTCAGGCTTATCTTCTTCTTCTTCTCGCGTTTGTGCTTCTTCTCCTTCCGCCGGGCGTACCGCCTCGACTCTTCCTCGTACTCCGGCGTCGCGCTGTGCATCGCTGTCGTCGGCTGCTGTTGCTCGTTCGACAACGAGTACCGTCTGCTGGAGTGCCGGTGCTGAGCCGACGGTGACGGCGACAGGCTGATCGGTGACGCCCCGAGGGCGCGGACCGGACTGCCGCCATAATATCGTCTTTGTAGGAAGGTGTCAGGTACTTCTCCATCTGTGTAGCTGTTGGCGCGACTGTCCTCAGACTGTATCTCCCCCGCCTCGGGCTCCGAGAGGTCCTCGCTACTCACGTCGGAATATTCAACCAACGGTTTCACTACGGACGAGGCTACGGTCGGAACTGTCTCTAGTGACTTGTCGCGCGAACGTTTCTTCTTCTTCTTCCCGGAGCTCTTGCTCTTGCCATGCCTCCTGTGCCGCTTGTCGGCGCCGTCCAAGCTGTGCCTATTCACGTCGCTGCTCGCGCTGCCTCTCCTTCGTGATCGGAATCTCCCATTACGTTCGGCTCGTTCGATATCACGAGTGCTAGGCATGTCACCTACTGAAAATAAAGCGAGCGTCAATAAAGCAACGTGTTAATTACGAGAGCACGTTCTCTATCGCGCATCGGCGCGACGATATAAGCAAATTCTCTCACGGGCAAGTGGAATGTAGCAACGAGTCCTGCGTGCACGCTCGTCGTATCCAATTGCGTGACATCGTTCCTTACGCACGCACGCACGCACATATACGCGTGTTAAACGTCATTTACAATATTCATAAGGTACGTACAATCGTCGGAACGAAAAACACTCGTGTGAATACGCACGCGCGTTAATTTTTCCAGCCAAACATAATTGACATGCACGTACCACGGACTTAAAAAAAAAACCCCCCCCCCTTTAAAGGTACAACTTTGTATCGCGGTGCATTTGTTATCGGCCGTCGCGGAGAACGCGAGCGAGGGAAGGCATCGGCCAGGAGCGAGCACGCGGCTCTCCGTCCTCGCCTATCCCGACGCCAACGGAAACGCGACCGCTACGATGCACCTCGACATGCCTCGACGCCGCCTCGACGCCGCCTCGGCAGATCTCGACTCTCCAAACTGATCGTCACGGATACGTGTGACACTCACGCGCGACCGACAACCGTGCACGCGTATGTATACGCGCGGCCGCGCGCGCGCGCGCGCACGCACACACATATCGGCGATGCACACATATAGCGATATCGTAACAACGTCGCGAGGATTACCTTGCGGGCGGGCGAACGATCGCGTTATGCTAATAGGATGCGTTGCGCCCGCTCGAATTCAGGCCGGGAGCGAAGCGACGAGCCGAGCGAGCGGACACGGACACGGGGATCAGCGTGGAACGCGGAGCCACGAGTGCCTCGGACGAACTTGTACGGCCGCCATTGCGCCTACACGTACGAGCGACGGACTCGCCCAGTTTCGTTTCCCCGCGCGAGAATCCGGGGCTCGCGGCGGCTAAGATCGCGAGGGGCCGACCGGGAAATCGCGCGACAACGGGCTCGCGATCGTACTTACGTGCGATGTATGTCCTGCAGCGTCGCGGCGAGCCTCGGTGTTGTTCGCATCAGGTCCGAAGCCAACACGTAGGGGCGATGAGAGTGCGTTAACGGTTACGTCGTTCCTCTTCGTGCAAAGCAGTTCCAGCGCGTAATTCGCGGATGACCGACGTTTCTCGCCGGAAATTTATCTTTATCGTGATCGTACGGAGTTCAGGCGATCATATTTTCATGATTCTACCGGCCGATCGCATCATATCTCATGTATTTTCTTTGGATTCAATTCAGGCTCGCTCATAAAAGTCTAGCTCGACCGAGTGGAAGCCATTAACCATTAGCACGTCGTCTCTGCGTGACGTAACGCTCTCGCCAGTACTCTAGAGTCGCCGTGTCGCGACAGTACCGCCGCGGCGCGGCAAATATTGGAAATGCATCGAGGCGACGAACGAGAGCAGTGGAAAGATAAATTCCCCAACACCCGCCAATCTTGGATTGGCGAAAGCTGCGTTCGGCATTGCAAAAATCCGAGGCGTCGTGAGTGCATCTTTGCATTCGAGGAGGCTGCTTTCGCGAGAAAATCAAAATGATCCAAAGCTGCTTTCGCGAGAAGATCAAAATGATCCGGATTAAAATAACCCTATGCTATGATTGGTCAAATCTGGAATTTCATTGAATAAAATTTCAATGTGATGCTACGAAATTTCGGATTTGACCAATCATAGCACAGGGTCATTTTAATCCGGATCATTTTGATCCTCTCGCGAAAGCAGCCCAGATTAAAATGACCACGTGCTATGATTGGTCAAATCTGGACTTTCATTGAATAAAGCGCGCTGCAGACGATGCTATTTTTCCTGCTGGATTGCTTGCAATCTAATAAATTACTATCGTTGTACCATTCAGCACTTAGAATTCCTAGTAATTTAGTAAATCGCAAGCAATCCAGTAGGAAAAATAGTATCGTCTGCAGCGGGCTTAAAGTCCGTATCAGACTACGGATTGAGATTGGGATTAGATTGAAATTTGACCAATCAGAGTAAAAGTTACTGAACTTGAGATTAGTAAACTTTACTGTAATTGGTTAAATTTCAATCTAATCCCAATCTCAATCCGTAGTCTGATACGGGCTTTAAGCCCGGTATCAGACTAAAGCGGGGAGCACACACTTTTGCATAAGTGCATAAACATATGCGTAACGAATTTGATTGGTCCATTTCCTTGTGCATTTGCGTATAGACCAATGAAATTCGTTATGCATATGTTTTATGCACTTATGCAAAAGTGTGTGCTCTCCCCACTTAAAGATTGAGATTGGGATTAGATTGAAATTTGACCAATCAGAGTTGGGGCCATCGCACACAAACTGCATAGGTGCATGTGCATTGATTTACATAAAATGCTTATTGGTCTAGACTGTCTCGTACTATGCATATGCAACTATGCAATTTTGTGTGCGACGGCCCTAAAGTTTACAAAACTCAAATTTAGTGACTTTTACACGCAGCCAATGGCCGCGTTCAGCGGAGCAAACTGCTCAGTGAGCGCTTGCAGCCGATTGGATGATTTTTTAAAAATCTAGAAGAATAGTTCTATCACAGCACAGATCTAAAAGTACAACCCAATCGGCGCGAAGCACTCACTGAGCCAACTCTCCCCGCTGAACGCGGCCAATGTAAATCCTCCAGAAGTATATCGCGTGGCGAAACTGGTCAACATAACCTTATATTAAACGGCAAAAGGGAAATTTTATGAGAACGTAAATTGCCGAAGAGATTTACAGAGACACGGGTGGTGAAGCGCCGATCGTTGACTCGGTAGCGTAAGGAACAACGAAATTGCGAGGAAGTTACCTCGAAAAGATGGGCGAGCGCTACAACATCCATAGTCAATTGGAGCATCTGCAATCGAAGTACATCGGTACTGGGCACGCGGACACAACCAAGTTCGAGTGGCTAGTGAATCAGCACCGGGATTCCTGCAGTTCGTATATGGGTCACTACGACTTGCTAAATTTCTTCGCGATCGCCGAAAACGAAGCCAAAGCGCGTGTCCGCTTTAATCTTATGGAGAAGATGCTGCAACCCTGCGGACCACCGCCGGAGAAACCGGAGGATTAAATCGCGCGTCCTGCTTTGAACATTTTTTTTTTCTTTTCTATGTGACAGAAACTCTTGCAACTCTTAAAAGTAGAAAAGAAAATTTACTGTCTATTCTTTTAAGGAAAATTAATAAACCCGAGACTTTTGTTAGATCCGCCGGTATTGTGAGTGTGTTTCCTCCATCGTGCGTGACATATCTGTGACGTAATCCTAATCTTACTTGTCAATAAGGAGATATACAAAACAAGATTTGAAGATTTTATAATTGATTATTGATAGCTGTAGCAAAATAATAATAATAATAAAGATGCCTCCGTTTCCATTGTGTTCCACAAAGTGTGGGAAAAATGCCAGTTTAAAGGTGAATTACTTTCTCAGTTTTAAAACACACTCTATAAAAGATTGCTCACTATATTATCGTACTATTAAATATAATTTTTGAAAACCGTATATATTTTAGAGGCCAAAAACCGGCGACACATTGTGCAAGGAATGTTTTTTCTTGGCGTTTGAGACCGAAATTCACGATACTATTGTCACTGGTAAATTGTTCAAGCCTGGCGACAAGGTTGCCATTGGAGCATCGGGTGGAAAGGATTCCACTGTATTAGCATACATTTTAAAAACTCTGAATGAAAGTTACAAGTATGGATTGGATCTGTTTCTCTTGTCCATCGATGAAGGAATTACTGGTAAAGTGATTGTAAAAGTAATATGAAGTTGTAACATTAAAAAAATATAATTTTCCTTCACAACGCACTATTTTAGGATATAGAGATGATAGCTTGAAAACTGTGATGCAGAATAGAGATGATTACGGTATTCCACTAAAGATCTTATCATATGAGGAATTGTATGGATGGACAATGGATTCTATAGTCACGGAGGTGAGCTAAGTTAAGCCTGGAGTTATCAATTCAGCTTACTAAGGCTGATTGCAGAGAACAAAGCACCTGAGACTGTCATAAGTTGTAGACGTAAGATAAGGCAAAAAAAAACTTAAGTCGTCTACGACTTGCCTTACGTCTACGACTAATTGTAAGACAGACTTGAGTGTTTACGGATCGTTTTCTGCCATCAGCCTAACTTCAAGATCTTCAAGAGCGAACACGCGTACAAATAACGAAATATATATTTCAGATTGGCCGTAAAAATAATTGCACCTTTTGCGGTGTTTTCCGAAGACAGGCATTGGACAGAGGGGCTGCGGTTTTGAAGGTGGACTGCATCGTAACGGGTCATAATGCGGACGATATCGCTGAAACTGTATTAATGAATATCTTGAGAGGTGATATTGCCCGACTACAGAGATGTACATCTGTGATCACTGTAAGTGTATTATTGAAGATATGAAATTGCAACAAATGTTTGACGTCTGTTTTTATGTAATTATTTTATCCAGACTGGTGCAGATTCCATCATGCGCTGTAAGCCGCTGAAATATGCGTATGAAAAAGAGATTGTCATGTACGCATTTTTTAAAGGTCTAGTATACTTCTCCACAGAATGCATATATGCTCCAAATGCATACAGAGGTCACGCACGAGCCTTTCTGAAGGATTTAGAGAAAATAAGACCTTCATCTATTATAGACGTAATACATTCAGGTAAAAATGTCGTGTAATATCCCGTTATAATATTAACGCTGTTAATAACCTGAAATTTTAACAATTGATATCTGCCAGGTGAACAGTTGCAAGCGAAAGATAATATAAAAATGCCGGAGAGAAGAAATTGTGCTCGATGTGGATTTGTTTCAAGTCAAGAAATATGTAAAGCATGTGTCTTGCTGGAGGGTTTGAATAGAGGGCTGCCAAAACTCGGTATTGGTAAATCTAATAAAGCTAAGAAGATAATGAGTTTGCACGTAGATAAAAACAACAAACAACAAAGTATAGATTTCTAAGGATTTCTATATCTAGATGTAATATGTGTATGTAAAACGTTTGTACGAAAAATACACCATCTACATATGCATTATTTAATTGTTATTTGAAAAAACATTCTATTGGTACAATTAAAAATTTAATCAGTTTTTAAACATAAAATTACTTCACATAGTTTTAAAACAGTAGAATTGAAAATTGATAACAAAAGTAATTCATGTTTCTCATGTTCATTAAACATCACAGAGATATATATATGTTAAAAATTATACACCATCGCAGAATAGTTTTATTCTGTGCTCCTTTTGACTGTCATAATGCATTTTTCCCATAAATCAGGTTTTGATTCATAAATAAAACCATCATTCATGTAAAAAAGAATCATAGGACAATATTATTTTAATCAATCATCATCTTTATACATTTTCTAATACAATAAAAACATTTTTGTTATATAAAATTTGCATATCAAAATAAAATTTATACTATATATGCCGCAGATCTATGAGTGATTTGTGTTCTGCAAATAGGACAATTGTTATTGATGCTAACTGAGCAATCTTCGCATATGCATACGTGACCACAAGGTAGTAAAATAATTTCACGTGCATTCGTCCTGCAAACCACACATATTTGATCTTCCCTGAGATCAATATCCCTGACTCTTTGGCGTCTTTCTTGGCGAGATGCTTCGAGCGATTGACGTAACTGCTCTGCCAATCTTTGTTCTTGTTTATTCTTCCAATAGCGTCTTGCCATAATTCCACCAAGTACTAATCCAATTACACCACTCATCAAACAAAATATCCTGTTTCAGAAAATAATATAAATATAAACGTGATGTTTAACAAATAATATTCTAATTATTTGTTAGAATTTACATGCCTATATATCTTTTGACGATGGTCCAATTTCCGTATCAAGGCGTCAATCGACATGCTTGTTATATAAAAAGATCCATTTAGTGGAGGTTGCGAGGTAAAATAATTGGATTTAGTTTTCGACCTCGAGAGCTCACCTATTGCTGTGACAACTGAATCTTCACGCAACATTTTTTCTGTGGACTGTATACCACGTTGACGCACTCCTAATAAATCATATAAATGCAAGCTTAAGAACACGATGCGTGTACACTTTTCACAAAATATACGCAATATAATTTTATATTACATAGTAAAAATGAATAGCTCTAGTGTACGTTCTATTGTAATTAGAGGAAAGTCTTCTATTATAAGATAGGATCCTAATACAGGATTAGCGGGTCAACATCCAATTTCACAAATCTTTCTCGCGACCATTACACGCGTGATTTAACAATAAATTTTCCACTAAACAGATTTCATTCCAAGGGTAGGAGCTAGCAGATGCCCATTAATTCAGCAAAAACCCCGCTCTCATTAGGAGCCTATCTGATAATAGGGGACTCTCCTGTACCTGTAAAAAATCCCCATATGTGATCTATAATCGTAGGAACACTAGGTTGAAAATTATCAGAGATTACTTCCAAATCTAGAATATCAGCGGATAATGGATCTATTATTTCTACAGAGTACCATCTATTACGCAGAACAAACGGTACGCTATTACACACTTGATGAATTGTCCGTTCTTGGTCGGACCTGCGGATTTACAAATTGAACAATTTAAAAAGCAGTACAATAACATTGTCAAATTGATATTAATATTATAATTAGAATTGCTTGTAAAGAGTTGGAATGTGTAATCCCACCAATAACCAGCTGACGTTCTTGCGACAACGTGCTCTCTGACACTAAGTTTCTGTATGACTCCGGTAACATCTTTTTTATTAACGCTCTGCAACGAGTCTCGTAACGGTTTCACAATCCCTCTGACAGCGATGTAATCAACTTTGTTATTTGGGCTCTTATCCAATAGACTCTCCAAATCTGTACCAACGTCGTACAGCTCGACACTCTACAAAACACATGCTCTTTTTATAATCGCCTTTAATATCTTAAGATATCCCAACTTAGACACATTTCGAAGCTTTAACAACAAATGAATACCATCTACCTTGATTGCCTTAATCGTATTTTTGTAATGAATATACTGTTTCAAACAGATGGTGAATACAATCGTATCAACTCCGAGCAAAAGTATCTCGCTAACGTACTCCATGATTAGATTATATTCTTGAACATATTACCGCTTATCTTTACGTTGTTTCAATCTGTATCAATTCATTTGGACTAACGTTACACACGTCTGAATATTCATCCTAAAATATTTTTCAAATTGCAAAGAATGGAGAAAGAAATGCAAGGAAGACACTAACGTATATATCTGCCGAGAACATAAAGTATGAAGAGTGAAGACTCGAACAAGAAAACCTAGAGTCCCTGTAGTAAGAGTCTGGCAAGAAATATTCTCCGTTTGATTGGTTTGACGCAAAATGGCGGAACCAATGAGGTGTCTCGAATCTGTACTCTGAACGCGGGATTATTATTATTATTATTATTTGGTTACCTTTGGTCTGTTCGTTATCGCTGCATTACTGCACTAGTGCAATTAACTATAGTTAATTAACTATATTAATAATAATAAAAAATTGCAGATATAATTTTATCTATCTTTCTAATTATGCAGTAATGTCCTCCTGTCCCTGCCTACCCGAATCCCTATCGATCCATATATAGTCTTATTCATTTTCCTACCCACCCGTGTTTCAACTTTTTGTTAATAAACCTGCAAGTCTTTCGTTAAAACCGCGACGCGATTTATAACAGGTTTAGAGTTATACGCGCGCGATTTAATAGGGGTCTTTTTAATCTTGCACATATGCTAGAATAAGTAAAGAAGGAAAGAATATGACCCACCCGAATTTTTGCACATAAGAAGAAATCAACATATATCGTACATACAACACATTCACATAATCCATCAAAGTGGCCAATATTGACCACTAACTCGGCGTATCCCTTCGTTGGGCCAGATTGGACATACCTTTCGTTGCTCCCGGCCATACAGTCTGGTCATTTTGACCAGAGATCAGGAAGGAAGAAAATTCCTTCCATAGTCGGTTTATCACCGACAGATATTTCGTATGGTTCGATATGCGAGCGTCGATCGTATCAAAATGCGCGACCGCGAGAAGTTAATTAAAGAAGAAAATTAAGTGAAAAAATTTGCCGTATAAAACTCTTCAAATATATTTTTACTTCCGTTATTTATTTGAGAATAGATAATGACTGTCTCTTCGTGACTCGATCTTTAAATTCAAAGTTCAAGTATACATGTATATTATAAGTATGTAGAAAAAAAAAATTTACTTCGCGTTGTATTTATTAAAATTCCGCGATAAATTAAAATTTACAATATAAATGAAATTGAACAATTAATAACTTGTTGAAAATTTGCTGAAAAACCGCGAAAACCGACCGCGACAATACGAAGATGCGTGTAACAATGCATGTATTCATGCGAGACGCATCTTGAAAGTGAATCGCGGGACACACATACAGAATAAATGACGTGAGATCCAGAGAAAAGCAACTTTCCGTACGATAGATAGACCGACAATTGAACATTCTAGTTAATCAACAATCTCAAATAACGTATGAAAATAATATAAATCCTGGCTGGGGTAATATTTCTCGCAATAAAAATTTTAATTGCCAGATACGGTTAATAAAAATCACTGATGTTATTAATTTATTAATTACTTCTGGCAACTTTGAAGAATATTCTTACTAGTTGAAAATAATATAAAGTTTCAGCTGTCTCGACAAGATATTAGATCTCGCGTCATAGTTTTTGGACTTTATACATGTATAAATTTGCTACTGAAAAATGGATAGAATATGTTACAAGGGATTAGCTCGACGAATAAATTAATAATATTCGTCATATTTTGCGTGAAAATGTGTGACGTGCAGCAACCAAGCGCACCTCTACAATCAAAATCGCGATCATTCCCCTTCGACAAATGAAATATATTAAAGTGAACTTATGTTATAATCTATCCATATTTTGGTAATGAATCTCCAGAATATATCAGTCCATGATCTACATTCTACACACAGAAAAATATTATTGTACAGTCAAGAAAAGTAATTACTCAGTTTATTTTATTCCGTTTAAGTAATAGTTTGCTTCAACAGAGGATATTTTCTTAATAATAGTTTTAAGATATACTTGTTACCAGTCTTAGAAAAATTTGCCATCTTATACTCAAAGAAAGAATTTATTCTTCTTTGAAGAAAATTATAAAACTTATTGAAGAATTCCGTATGCTTCTTTTAATAAAATCAGAAGAAACAAAATTGTTTTGCTTCAAATAATTCTATGTATTTTTGTTTCAAGTACTAGACTTACTAAGAACCGGAATATGTTTTGAGTAAATATAACACTCGCGACGACATTATGATAGATTTGCGGATATATAAACTTATCAAATATTTTTCTGTGTGTACGATCTACGAGATTCGTTACCGCAATAAAAAACTACTCACTCACCGACCGACGCGCAGCAGCGGAGTTGACTACGTTGATTCTGTAACACAAATGTACAATTCGTTAAAGCAATGTTCAATGTGAAAACTAATATTGTAAAATATATTTGCAAAATATATAGTCGCGTGAGTAATTCTTATGCGTATCAAACTTTATTCGATTCGATGTTCAAGTGATTAACGCGCGAGAGATTTTTCGCGAAAAAACTTCACGAGAATAAACTTTTATGAAATATCAAGTGGTTGCTTGTTCTCTAATTATCATTTTGACATTATTGAATTATGAAAGGGAACGACTAAAAGAGAAACTGGGAGATTACTTTTACACAAAATGAAAAATGACATTTACCTTAAAGTTGCTCCGCCGGTGCCTGATGCCGTTTCCAGGCCTGCTCCTCCTCTCAGATTGGTCCTCTGGCACACTCGCGAAAGCACAAAGATCGTTCGCGCGATTTTACACTCCCGTAAAGCCCACCATGTGAAAGCATGTATTTTGTTCCGTCAAGTTCGCCTCCACTTCGAGTCGGCGAGTATTATACGAAAAACTGCCAAATCTCGGAAGTGATCGACAGGAACGGACGTTTGACAAATACTTGCTTCTCAAATGGGCTTTGAAAAGTCTTTAGTCCAATTATTTTAAACGGCACTCTCGAACGCGACGAAAATGGAAATTTTACGCGCACTTTTGTATGTTTAATTGTTAAGGAGATTATTTCTTGGTACGCGATCGATGTATTACAAGTGTTCGTTATTATATTATCCGACGATTCGTGTACTATCTCGCGCTTTTCATCTGAAAGCGATAAATGTTTCACTTAAACCGACGAAAATTTTCAAGCACTACGCGAAAGAGATTCATTCCAGTTCGATTATTGAAAAAAAGGCACTGTCACTCGTGGATGTAAGTATCGGAACTAATAATTTCACTATGTAATCCACCTATCGCTTTCTCTTCAAAGTACGCGCGATATTCGTCTCGACGCACCGTAGAGATCAACGAATATGATCACGACAGTTCGCGCACGAGACGATCGCGTTACGAAAAGCGACGCGAAGACACGCGGAACATCCGACTGACCAGCATTTGTACGAGTCCGTTTGTCACCGGTAACATAAGTCCTTTCTGAGGGTGCGAGCATCGTTCAAGGAAGCAATTATCGTCCGTAATTATTGGTCCGAGCAAGTGATTTCAAGTTAGCTGGCGCTCTGATCTCGGCTTTGATTCCTCGACGTACAGATCGCGATCGCGCGATGATATCGTTCACTGATTTTTCGCAGAGAAAAGATCGCGATTTCATTCCGCACTTGTGCGCGTACGCGTATCGAGAGAGAAAATACAATACGCCTCGTTCAACTGTCGCCGCGTGAATGAACTTGCGTACGGCGTCGTAAACACCCGAGCGTGGATTCCAAGAAACACGTAACGTCACAGCCCGAGCTTTGATTCCAGGAAATGATCGTTACGGCGTAAACAGCTCGGTCGCCGAGCGCCGGTAAACAAAAAATTACATAGCGCCGTGAACGTGATCACCTCGTGACCGTGACCTCGGTCGAAAACGGTCTCTATTGTGTCGCATCATTCGGCGCGTATCAGTCGACCGAGTCGGATGTTCCGTTCCGTGTGTCTTCGCGTCACTTTTCGTAACGCGATCGTCTCGTGCGAGAACTAATTGTCGTGATTATATTCGTTGATCTATACGGTGTGTCGAGACGAATATCACGCGTGCTTTGAAGAGAAAGCGATAAGTGAATTACATAGTGAAATTATTAGTTCCGATACTTACATCTACGAGTGACAGTGCCTTTTTTTCAATAATCCAACTGGAATGAATCTCTTTCGCGGAGTGCTTGAAAATTTTCGTCGGTTTAAGTGAAACATTTATCGCTTTCAGATGAAAAGCGCGAGGTAGTACACGAATCGTCGGATAATATAATAACGAACACTTATAATACATCGATCGCGTACCAAGAAATAATCTCCTTAACAATTAAACATACAAAAGTGCGCGTAAAATTTCCATTTTCGTCGCGTTCGGGAGTGCCGTTTAAAATAATTGGACTAAAGACTTTTCAAAGCCCATTTGAGAAGCAAGTATTTGTCAAACGTCCGTTCCTGTCGATCACTTCCGAGATTTGGCAGTTTTTCGTATAATACTCGCCGACTCGAAGTGGAGGCGAACTTGACGGAACAAAATACTTGCTTTCACATGGTGGGCTTTACGGGAGTGTAAAATCGCGCGAACGATCTTTGTGCTTTCGCGAGTGTGCCAGAGGACCAATCTGAGAGGAAGAGCAGGCCTGGAAACGGCATCAGGCACCGGCGGAGCAACTTTAAGGTAAATGTCATTTTTCATTTTGTGTAAAAGTAATCTCCCAGTTTCTCTTTTAGTCGTTCCCTTTCATAATTCAATAATGTCAAAATGATAATTAGAGAACAAGCAACCACTTGATATTTCATAAAAGTTCATTCTCGTGAAGTTCTTTCGCGAAAAATCTCTTGCGCGTTAATCACTTGAACATCGAATCGAATGAAGTTTGATACGCATAAGAATTACTCACGCGACTATATATTTTGCAAATATATTTTACAATATTATTTTTCACATTGAACATTGCTTTAACGAATTGTACATTTGTGTTACAGAATCAACGTAGTCAACTCCGCTGCTGCGCGTCGGTCGGTGAGTGAGTAGTTTTTTATTGCGGTAACGAATCTCGTAGATCGTACACACAGAAAAATATTTGATAAGTTTATATATCCGCAAATCTATCATAATGTCGTCGCGAGTGTTATATTTACTCAAAACATATTCTGGTTCTTTATTAGTAAGTCTAGTACTTGAAACAAGAATACATATAGAATTATTTGAAGCAAAACAATTTTGTTTCTTCTGATTTTATTAAAAGAAGCATACGGAATTCTTCAATAAGTTTTATAATTTTCTTCAAAGAAGAATAAATTCTTTCTTTGAGTATAAGATGGCAAATTTTTCTAAGACTGGTAACAAGTATATCTTAAAACTATTATTAAGAAAATATATATCCTCTGTTGAAGCAAACTATTACTTAAACGGAATAAAATAAACTGAGTAATTACTTTTCTTGACTGTACAATAATATTTTTCTGTGTGTAGAATGTAGATCATGGACTGATATATTCTGGAGATTCATTACCAAAATATGGATAGATTATAACATAAGTTCACTTTAATATATTTCATTTGTCGAAGGGGAATGATCGCGATTTTGATTGTAGAGGTGTGCTCGGTTGCTGCACGTCACACATTTTCACGCAAAATATGACGAATATTATTAATTTATTCGTCGAGCTAATCCCTTGTAACATATTCTATCCATTTTTCAGTAGCAAATTTATACATGTATATAAAGTCCAAAAACTATGACGCGAGATCTAATATCTTGTCGAGACCGCTGAAACTTTATATTATTTTCAACTAGTAAGAATATTCTTCAAAGTCGCCAGAAGTAATTAATAAATTAATAACATCGGTGATTTTTCTTGACCGTATCTGGCAATTAAAATTTTTATTGCGAGAAATATTACCCCAGCCAGGATTTATATTATTTTCATACGTTATTTGAGATTGTTGATTAACTAGAATGTTCAATTGTCGGTCTATCTATCGTACGGAAAGTTGCTTTTCTCTGGATCTCACGTCATTTATTCTGTATGTGTATCCCGCGATTCACTTTCAAGATGCGTCTCGCATGAATACATGCATTGTTACACGCATCTTCGTATTGTCGCGGTCGGTTTTCGCGGTTTTTCAGCAAATTTTCAACAAGTTATTAATTGTTCAATTTCATTTATATTGTAAATTTTAATTTATCGCGGAATTTTAATAAATACAACGCGAAGTAAATTGTTTTTTTTCTACATATTATACGTATAATATATACTTGAACTTTGAATTTAAAGATCGAGTCACGAAGAGACAGTCATTATCTATTCTCAAATAAATAACGGAAGTAAAAATATATTTGAAGAGTTTTATACGGCAAATTTTTTCACTTAATTTTCTTCTTTAATTAACTTCTCGCGGTCGCGCATTTTGATACGATCGACGCTCGCATATCGAACCGTACGAAATAACTGTCGGTGATAAACCGACTATGGAAGGAATTTTCTTCCTTCCTGATCTCTGGTCAAAATGACCAGACCGTATGGCCGGGAGCAACGAAAGGTATATGTCCAATCTGGCCCAACGAAGGGATACGCCGAGTTAGTGGTCAATATTGGCCACTTTGATGGATTATGTGAATGTGTTGTACGATATATGCCGATTTCTTCTTATGTGCAAAAATTCGGGTGGGTTATATTCTTTCCTTCTTTACTTATTCTAGCATATGTGCAAAATTAAAAAGACCTCTATTAAATCGCGCGCGTATAACTCTAAACCTGTTATAAATCGCGTCGCGGTTTTAACGAAAGACTTGCAAGTTTATTAACAAAAAGTTGAAACGCGGGTAGGTAGAAAAATTGATAGGACTATACAGCGGAATACGGGTAGGTAGGAATACGGGTAGGTAGGTAGGTAGGGATCGGGTAGGGACAGGGGGACATAATTAAAAAGATAGATAAAATTATAACTTCAATGTGTTACTATTAAATATAATTATATGTGTAATCGGATGCATATAATAAGATTGAAGTTGTTATGCGTTTGTTAAGTTTTTACTTTAAATT
The DNA here is from genome assembly GCF_000949405.1 of Vollenhovia emeryi. Taxonomy (NCBI): domain Eukaryota; kingdom Metazoa; phylum Arthropoda; class Insecta; order Hymenoptera; family Formicidae; genus Vollenhovia; species Vollenhovia emeryi. Next base: position 719,269 of record NW_011967222.1, read on the forward strand.
TATTTTAAATTTTTGTAGATGTGATTTACTTTTGAGAGACCGTTAATAAATACATTCGGGATATTTTTTATCCCAAACGTGCAATATGTATAATATATAATATTGCAAGAATTTAATGTTATTGTATGCATACCGAATATTTCATATGTAACGTCGACAGAAATATTGTATTGTATAGATTTTATATTTTTAATTTTATAATGTAATTATTTCTTTTATAATATTGTATACATTGTGAAGGAAATTACAAGAAAAATAAAATAAATAATAAAATTTTTTTGTATATATTAAAATTGTATAATAAAAAATTACATTGTAAAGAAAAAAGGGCCGTCGAGTGAAATTGGCGGGGATGGTGGAGGGCCTCATATTTTTTCAATTATTGACACGTATAACATTGGCGTTACAGTAGCATTTATTCTATGTTCAATATTAAAATTATATTGGGCAATGTTAGCCAACGCACTTTCAATGTAAACGCAATACCGTGTTACATTAGTATCACAACATTGTATTGTAACACAAAATTTTTCAATAATTGAAACACCATTGCAACAGCATATTCCTGAAATTAAATCAAGTAAAAAAAGTCCTGTACTACTTTTCCCTCCGACAAACAGTTATCGAGAGATTATAAGCTAAAAGTTGAAAAAGTTATGAATTTTCTCTTGAGTATCTCAAAAAGTATTAGACAAATCAAAAAATGTTTCAGACAATAGTTGTTCATGTTAATTAGTAGAATAAGATAGTGTAAGAAACAATAGGGAGTTGCATTTAAAAAAATGACGGCGAGCTCTATATAACCATAAAATTTTTTTTATTTTACCATTACATAGCCCTTTTAAAATCGTACAACTTTTGTCGGAAACATTTTTCCATATCTCCCATATTTGTCGATATATTTCACCGGTCCGGTACTTTTTCCTCACCCTGTATATTCAACGTGGTTTTAGTTTGTCGCTTATACTTATGGCCGATTTTTTCACTTCCCGATAAAATTATCCGGAGGTTAATCTCAAGTTTTGGCCAATCACGTGCATGGATCTGGTAGTTATCTCCCGTTTAACTTTAACCGTAACATAACTGGATGTGAAGAAATCGGACATTAGTCGCTTATACTTGGCGCGAGACACTATGTGATATTACAATCATACTAGTTATACGTTACTATGATATATGTATAATATGTACCCATATAGCACAGCAAGGGTGCGTTCCGTTTCATGCATGATGTGCATAATGCATCATTTATCTTTCTTTAATATTTGGCGAATAACAAGGATAAATGATGCATCATGCGCATCATGCGAGAAACGGAACGCACCCCATTGCAACAATATTGCAGCAATATTTTTCTGTGAGATTGCAACGTTGCAGAAACATTGTGAAATATTGCTATAACGTTGCTGTGACATTGCAGCAACATAGCAATATAATTTATATATAAATATTAATAATAAAAAGAATTTATGAACAAATTCCAGATTTTAAAGATTATTAGGGTCTATATTTAGACAAACTTGCATAGGCGCATAAGCAGATGCGTAAAGAAATTGATTGGTTAATTTTTTTATGCATGCGCTCATGGTCTCCTTATAGGAGCTAACATTTTTGCGGCCGTGTATGAAGAACCATAAAATCGCGGTCATCCAGAGAGGGAGAGAGAGAAAGAGATAGAAAGAGGTCTAGCTATTCTTTTAAAATTAATTAATTTTCTGCGCGCAATTTCTTTTCAGTTTCGGCGGGTTATTTATTAATTTTACATTTTTACATGAGAGAATGTATAGCATATATCACTTGTTGAATGTTTTAACAGACACGCGTTACTAAATTGATTTGAAAAATAATATCGGTAGTAAAAATAAAATAATGTCAGTAATTCCACTGTTTATTTCAGTTTTAAGACAAATTTTATAGCAATGTCTTATTTTTTATCCTGTATGTAGATAAAAATTTTATATTTTCACACACTCACGCACACATTCTGATTGTGTTACATTACATTTGTCCGTATTGATTTTTTTCTTTAAAGACGTTATTCTCAAGAAATATTAATATACTAGTCCGATAGAAGTATCCTGATATGTATAGGGTGGATCTTCGCGGGTGAATCTCGAATGCTCGTGTCCTTGGAAAGTAAATCCTATACAGCTGCCCAACGTTCACGAGTGAACCAGTGCCCTTGTCCTGCATGACGTCACTAGTAGTGTTACTTGGTCGTGACACTCGTCGTGAAACGAAGAAACGGCGATCCATGAGACAGCGCGTGCGCCTTCGTCGGCGTCGCGACGTGTCCGGCGGAGAAGCGCTATGGTGCAAGCGGACGGGCCAGCCAGCCAGCAAGGCGGGTTTCCTTACCATTTTTTTTTCGTCATTATCCAAGTTTTGGTGTGAGAAAATAACCGATAGAGATATGCAACAGCAAGAAACTACGAAGATGATCGGAAGACATTCCTTTTGAGATTGAGCAACTCGCGCGCTTCCGTTTTACCGCTTTCCGAATAAGCGGTCATCATTGTTTTACCCGTTCTAACTACTGTGCAGTGTGTCATACGATTCCCAGGAAGACTTGCATCTTCCTGCTTCTTTTCTTCTTTCATGGCAGAGAAAGTGGAAGGAGGTAGAGAGAGAGTCTTTGCGCGTCAGTTCACTCAGCTTTGTTCCGTGTGTTCTGTTCTGACTGATCGATAGTACAGACTCGGATAATTGGGTCGCGCACACGCGGCTAATCGCAACTCGGGTAACGAAGAACCGCGCCTTCGTTGACGAAAAGACAGAGGAGCAGCGAGCAAAAAAGAAAAAGAGAATTGAAGATGGAGGAAAATTTTCGCCGGGAGACAGAGAAGACCCCCTTAGACGTATAGGATTCGTTTGTATGCCTTGGACCACGTCCACATATATGATGAAATTGCAGTTGCTCGTTATCGAGACGGACTACTGCTGGAGGAAAGCGTTGCTTAGGTGAGCGATTATCCGCGATTGTCGTTTTCCCAAAACACATATTCTTTGCATACGCTTTGCACCCACTCCTCCGTATGTTTGCCCGGCCTTGGCGTTTATGAGTTGCATGAATAATACTGGCGTAAAAAACGTGCTATTGTTAATAAAGATTTAATTACTTTTCTACCGTTTACAAGAAATGATTAATTATTAATAATATTAATATTATTAATATTACAGTATATTCTTTTTATTAATTATTTGTCGCAAAAAAAGTCAGACATGCATATTGTCAGTTTAATCAATCTTCCCAGATAGTCAGCCGAGTTCTTTGTCGGCATTTTTATGTCAAAATGATGACAATTGACTATTTGGGATTGTTCATCGGACATCGGGCTCACGATTTTAATCCGCGGCGAAAAGCAGGAGGGCAATTGTGTAGATCGTAGGTTTAACAATGTCACGTTTAATTGTATTCGACAGTTGTAATAATCATTGCAGCACAGCCACGTTTGATTTCTGCTTCTGTTATTAGATACTTGTAGCAATTCTATACTTTGTGTATAGATGTGAGACATACTATGTCGGTTATTTATCATGTTACCCATTATTTTATTATTACAGTTACATTATGCGTTATCCAATCATCACTCGAAGAAAGGATCAGATCGTATACATATATCATGGTCGCGTTTGTACTCCCAGCCAGATTTGCGAGCAGCATTTAAGCGACACATGAATAAATGTATTTTATCCGCTTTGAATAAAGCAATATTGTCATCGCTATTTCTGTAGGTACCATTCTTCATTATTCTCGTTTCGTTCTCGTGCTTAGGCACTTTCGTACTTGCTAAGTATCGAATATCTTTCAACAGTGTTCATTACATCGGTGACTCGGCGATACGGAAACGCGTTAGTCTTTTTCGTTATCGTTCCTTAAAAAAAAAGGCGAAGCAAACGATTCGTTCCACTGGTTAGTGCTGTTTTCTTTAAACACTGATTTTATTTTCAAAGTCAAGACAAGTTACCTTGAAATCCATATGAACGATGTCGTTCAATTCTCAGTCAAATGGAAAACTCGCTTTCTTTGTGTGGATTACGCTGTACATATAACATAAATGGTGATAAACATTTACGTCAGTCTTTGTACATACATCAGACTTTGTAAATCAGCGAGTAATCTCATTTGACATCTTCGAAAGAGATTCTGATGACATTCGATTGATGTTTATTTCCGACATTGTTGTGAAACTTTTTTTGGGGGGGATGTATTTTAAGTGCTATTATTACCGTTTCGATTATTTGATCCTATAACTAAAAATTCCTTAAAATTTGCGTATTTAACCTTGGCCGAACAAATCCAACCATTTTGCACCTTCAAGAGAATCTTGAAATCCTTGAATTCTTGAAATTTCGTTATCAAGAAAATATGCGGAACGAGGGCCGGGATCAAACCGTAGATTTTATTATTACAAATCACGCGTGTTAGCACAGAGCAGGGTCTAACCCGACAAACTTGCACAGGTATAAGGTCAATGTCCCTATTTCTACTAAAATCCTGATTTCTACTCACTACGAACTTTTCTTTCTAATATAAATATTTAGTTAATAGAATAAGTTATAGAAAAATTAATTATAAATTATTTATATACTCCCTCGTAAGTTGCATGGGTTCGCTGCTCGCCAGGTAGCAGCACGTATTTAAAAATAAATTTTCCTAACCGAACAATTGTCGTCAATGATAGCTTTGATCGTGACGTTACTCATTTGAATTAGTATTAGCGATTTAGATTTTGTTCAGTTACTGAAACTTATTGTTAGTCGAATGGATACTTTTCGTCAGCGCTAAAGGTTTCCATTTATTTTTATGAGCAGAAATAGGGACACGTATTAGTGAGTCCTTGTCAAGCACACATTCTAAAGAGAATAAGCCAATAATCGTTCTCTCAGGACCTAAACACTTGGTCGAAACGTCGCACTGTATATTTTTTATTTGTGGTTAATTAAACACGTGCCAGTTAAGGTCGACTAAACTTATCCATTGTAATTAACTTTAACTTATCTTAGTTAAAAAAAATAATATACCAATATACCCTGACCATTTGTCTTGAATGAGTAGAAGTAAGGACATTGACCTTATAACCATAGGCATAAAGAAATTGATTTGTCTATGGGCTATTGCACACAAAATTGCACAGCTACATATGCATAACATAAAACCGAGGGGGAAACCGCTGACCAAAATCTTGTACACCAATGCCCACTAATGCCCAGTGGGCATTACTTTATCTTATTATCTTCTTTTATCTTATTTATCTTGTTTTATCTTATTTTATCTTATTGTATCTTATTTTATCTTATTTTATCTTTATAATGCCTCAGCAAGACGTAATGCCCCAAAAATGCCCTAGTAATGCCCGGTAATGCCACAAATCTGTACACCACAATGCCCTCAGCGGTTTCCCCCTCGCATAAAACGGTCTAGACACTAGGGCCATTGCACACAAAATTGCATAGTTGCATATGCATAGCATAAGACAGTCTAGACTAATAAGGGTCTATCCAGACAAGCTTGTATAAGTGCATAAACACATGCATAAAGAAATTGATTGGTTTATTTCCTTATGCATGTGTTTATGCGCTATGCAAGTTTGTCTGGATAGACCGTATACCTTAATGAATATGTCAATATGTGACTTACTATTCGACGCTCACACATTGGTTCAGACGGTTCTTATGCTACGCGTATGCAGCTTTGCAATTTTGTGTGCGATAGCCCTATTTCGTGCGTGTATTTATGCATATATTATGCGCTATGCATATGGGATCTGATTGGGTCATAAATGCACGCATAAGGAGGTGGACGAATCAATTTTTTATGCGTATGCTTATGCACCTGCGCAAGTTTGCCTGGACAGACCCTTAAGCCTGGTATCAGACTACGGATTGAGATTGAGATTAGATTGAAAGACCAAATTAGAGTAAATTACTAAACTTGAGATTAGTAAACTTTACTGTGTGATTGGTCAAATTTCAATCCAATCCCAATCTCAATTCGTAGTCTGATACTGGCTTTACACGTTATCTCGTTGTGAAACGTCGGCTACGATCAAGCTGCCGCTACAAATGTTTTGAAGCGTTTCTCTTCTCCTTTTATCTTTACCGAAAGAAAGGGGAAAAAAGAAAGTATACTTGGGCTGCGTTCGGGGAGACGCTATTAGCGCTGAAAACGTCAGTCTATCTTCGTCACTCACTGTACGTCGAACAAAGATAGAAGACGCTTTTAGCGCTGAAAGCGCGCTCCCCGAACGCACCTTTGGAAACATCTGTAGCGGCAGTTTGACCGCAGAACCGCGGGGAAACGGTTCGAATTTTGGCGGGTAAGTATCGGTCGGTAACTCGCTTGCCGCGACCGCCGCCGGTGGCACTCGCGTCGTCGCGCGGCAACGAGTCGGGACGTTCGTGACGGGCCAGAAACGAGCGCGCGCGCATACGAGTCTCGCGCCTCGCCTCGTGCTACGAACGCTAAAAGATCTTCGCACGTGATTCCTCGGCGCTTCCTCCGTCGCTGCCCGTGCGGATCAGTCATTTCTCGACCCCCGGGGACGTCCCGTCCGTGCGCCGATGAACAACGGGACCGGAGTCGGGCGACGCCATCTTCGCTCGTCCTTTTTTTTTCTACGGGACGTCACGTCTGGTCGAAATGCGCGAACCGCGGCTGAGGCTGCGGAAGAAGCGGCGCGAGTTGTCCGCCGCGTAGCGCAGGCCAGTGTTTAGTGTGTGTGCGACGTCGGTTGACGGCGGGGCGACCAGCGCGTTGGACCTTTACGGATCGCCACCGGCGACGGCGTCGTCCGATATACGCGCCGGAGCGGAGCGACGTTACATACATGCGTGCGTGCGTGGCTATCACAGTGACTAAATGAATTTGCGAGCAGGTCTAGCCCCGAAAGTCCGTCGTCGCCGAGAGACGAGCGCGAGCTCGAAGAGGAGTCGTTTGCCGTCCAGTGTCCATGTAAAATCACTCACTAGACTGCCCTCTCCCCCGCTCCTCCGTATATAGTTGGTTAGTTTCGTTCGTGTGTCGTTTCATTAGTGTTGTGTGGTCCTCTTCTTTCTCACACATTCTCTCTCGCTTTCTCTCTCTCTCTCTCTTTGTGGTTTTCCCCACGGTCTCTCCTTTTCTCCATACCAAGCTCCGTTCGTTCTCTTTCTCGCTCTCTCTCTCTCTTCTCTCTCTCCTTCCTGTATCCCCTCTTTTTAAGAAAGCGATCATATTCAGACGCATGATTTTGTTGGTTATGTTTCCCGTTACGTTGCTCCGCACGTAGCACGCAGCACGCAGCAGTGTAAACGCGTGTGTGCGCGCGCGCGTGCACGTGTGTGTGTGTGTGTCGCGCGCGTCAACGTATCTGGCTGTGGGAGAAAGAAAGAGAGAGAGATAGAGTGAGCGCGAGGGAGTAGAAAGAGAGAGAGGGGGAGACTGTACTGTAAATGACATAGTAGTGTGTGTACGTATAAAGTAAAATGCATAAATTAAGACTACCTGTCAAGGTCGAATTGCCCAGTGCTCTAACAAGGTATGGCGAGGCCTAATTTACAGGTTTTACCTCTTTTTTTCCTATTATTTCACTTGCGATCCTCCGCCGTTACGCGACGTTCGTAACGCCCGGGGTTGTACGCCTATAAGTTCTGGATAACATAATTCTGGGTGTTGTCGCATGCCACGGCACCGTTTTACACCTCGTCGCCGCGCCTCCCGAGAGTCGTACACCCTCCGGATACGGCACAGCGTTTACGTGTAACACACATCGTACAATTGCGCCCGTCGCGCTTGCTACCATTTGATTTTTTTGGGGTCTGGGGGGGGGGCGGGGGGAGGGGGAAAGTTTAGCGCAAAGCTTGATTTCGCTTCAACACGTAGAAACGTTATGCGCATCTATATTTATGTTTTGCGAGAATAAACGCTCGGAGAGATATAACGTTGCGCTATCGTCTTCGTAGGATGGACATTGTCCTGTGCTCTTATTTCAGTCGTTATCGTGACAGCACAGTTATGCTAATGATACCGCGCCAATTGCAATACGCTTGTCGCGGCACCGAGAATTATGGAATCAAGTTTTAATCAAGTTTCCTTTTCAGCCCGTTAAGAAACATACTTGCTATCGTATATATTGTACTGTTGTTATACACTTATGTTGTACAAGCACATTTAAATGTGTGTGTTTTTTAAATTTTATTATTTATTAATATTATTTTGATTTTTCACGCGCGCACACACACACGCACACACACACACACACACACATACACATACACACCGATGTTCATTTGTTGCACGAACTGTAGAATAAGTTAATTTAAAGTAGTCTCACAATGCTAGCTGTTAGAAATAAAAAATCTTTGTAAGTATACAGATATTTAGCATAAGTACTCGATAGGTTGATGAAAATAACAGCACTGTCGCGACGAAGTTTTATATGACCCGCTTTCGATATACTGAATTCAATTCTGATCGATAGTCTTGCTTTAATATCGCGCATTATCGCTTTAATCGATACCATTTTCGTCACGTGTCGTGATTTAGTTCCGTAAACAGTCTGTGTGTTAATTTTACTGCGGACGTCGCGATTACTTCGCGAAATTATTAGACAAATCTGAACGTTGCTGGGCAGAAGAGCGTAATCTCGCGTAGCTAAATGTTAAGAAAATGAAAACGTAAATTGATTTCTCTTCAGAAAAGTAAATCTTTTTTTTTTACGAGAATCAAGATCATCTTTAGGACTTGACATGTTCAGATTTCTAGAAATCTAACTAAATTTATTTGAAATCTTTTAAACGGTCTCACTTGTCCCGCTTCCAATCTTTTGATACGATACGCTCTTAGTCTTGCACAACCGGAACATTATAACGATGACATTCGCATTATCTTGTCCAACTTATATCGCTGTAACGAACATTTGTTTGTATACGTTTCGCCTGACGGTTTGAGATTTAGCGTTAAAAAACGAGATAACTGCCGGGATTATAAAACATGCCGTAAGATATTTATCGATCATTTATATTCGCTGTTGCTACACGCGTCTGTAATCCGCGACGCAGATGCAGCTGTATCGCTAGAAATAATTTTGCTCGGACAGCTGATCACGAAAATATCGGAAGCTTAGAGAGGGTCATTGCAGTAACGCAGGTGCGAGTGCTGAAACGAAGGTTTTGAAATGCGTCGTGTCGTGTCGACAATATTGTATTTTGTTTCACGAATAATGAATTAATCTAAAGGGAAACAATGTTTTTATAATAACTTGATCACAGTTGGTTAAGAAATTAATTTTTCAATTTTAATTGGCTACACAATTGCTCTCTCTCTCTGCAGCGCTCAAATGATTATAGATAGATTAGCCGACATATCGTTATCACGTACAACGCATTTCAACGCGTTCCGTATCAGGCGAATAAGATAACGCCATCGTCGTCTCAATGTTCAAAGCGGTTAGTCCCTCCTTCCGTTAATTGAGTCTCGTTCGTCTCGCAACAACTATGTGACTGTTCTTATGAAAAGCAGCTGACCTTGGCCATCATCAATCTCGATGCAAATTACATCTGTTATCCGCATGAAACAATTTGTTGCGCCAATTTAAATTGATGAAAATCTCCGGAGTGCTTTGAGAGTCCGAAGAAACCTACACTTTTCTTTTAAATAGAATTATCGACAGTCTGTTGAATTTTGAAACAAACAGATGCGCTGTTTTCCAGAAATTTGGTACTCCCGAGTAAAAGTGCCTAAGTTTTTATAACTTGATGGTTGCAATTTGTTGCGCCAATTCAAATTGACCAAAATCTCCGGAGTGCTTTGAGAATCCGAAGAAACCTATACTTTTTTAAAATGGAATTATAGACAATCTGTTGAATTTTGAAACAAACAGATGCGCTGTTTTCCAAAAATTTGGCACTCCCGAGTAAAAGTGTCTAAAATTTTAATAAGTTGATGGTTGCAATTTGTTGCGCCAATTTAAATTGATCAAAATCTCCGGAGTGCTTTGAGAGTCCGAAGAAACCTATACTTTAAAAAAATGGAATTATAGACAATCTGTTGAATTTTGAAACAAACAGATGCGCTGTTTTCCAAAAATTTGGCACTCCCGAGTAAAAGTGTCTAAAATTTTTATAAGTTGATGGTTGCAATTTGTTGCGCCAATTTAAATTGATCAAAATCTCCGGAGTGCTTTGAGAATCCGAAGAAACCTACACTTTTCTTTTAAATAGAATTATCGACAGTCTGTTGAATTTTGAAACAAACAGATGCGCTGTTTTCCTGAAATTTGGTACTCCCGAATAAAAGTACCTAAAATTTTTATAACTTGATGGTTACGATTTATCATCTACCGAGTATTCGTTTTAATTGGCGGGTTATACTTATTATCACACGCGTCTCATGATCCGTAGATAACATTTTTTGAGATTTACGACATTGTCGATCTGTGTCACGAAAGTCGTTGTTCACGAAGGCGCGACCGTGATCCGATCGAAGCCCGCGTGAAATCGCGCAAGAGCGATCGATCGTGCGCCCTTCTAAGGACCCTCCCCGGGTAATGCTGGATCGCCGCGTGAACTACCTGTGTGTATCCGAGTGCGCGCGCACTCGTCGCTGCCGAGTGCACGTGCACGAGACAACCTCTACGTAGTACCCATTTTTAGAGCCGCCATATTTTGGATCTGTAAGACATCTTCTTAGGTTTTCGTGTCTCTCGACACTGTTAGCTCGACACTTACAATTGGTCTCGTCGGACAAACTTATTCAAATACACCCAGTTTAAAGTCTAGACCGGAAACCGTAGCCGTTTTCTTAACATTTCTAGATTAGCTCCATCTCTCGTGCACGCAATTGTCGAATTCTTTAACTAGTTATTTTTGGAGCGGTGCCTCTCGCGAGGCCTTCGAGCGACTTGGCCTTTCACTTGATCTTGATCAGTTTCCGCCGTCACGCGTAACAGCTATGACAGTACGAGCGCGCCGTTCTGATTTCGTTGTTTCGTTTTACGCCGTTGATCCTGCAATTGTTTAAACGGTGTTTCTGGTTCTTCCTGCTTTTTTTCGCGTTTCTCTTTCTTCACGATTTCCTTTCCAACCTGCCGCTTTTTCACGCAATCGGTTTGGCCTTCTGAAATTTTTAACTTGAATACAGTCGCGCGTGATATTGCAATTCTATCCGTAATTTTTATTCTTGGTGCTTACCGGCCATTATCATTCCATCGTTTCGATTATTCGGCCCTGCCCTGGTATTACCCTCCCTTTTCCGCTGTTCTCTTACCTCATCTGTTCAGAGTTAGCGCAGTTTCCCTCTCTCCAGGCCGCTCCGCCTCCCTCTTTGTATCTCTCTTTCTGGTTAACCCATACGCGGTTTTCCTTTCTGTGGTAATTATGTGGCGCGACAGTATCAAGCCTCTACAGACAGTTTTTTTACTTGACGTGTGAGTAAAAATACCCTCGATATCTAGTGCTCTGTTGGTTTCACTGTTTACAACCTGTACACCTAATTAGCTTTCGTATCTTTTTCTCCCTTCTACTACGTGGATTTTCCTTCAGGTAACGTTTCCCACTTGCAATTCTTACACAACGCTCATTATATCTAGTTACGTCCGGGTTGTCGCGATAATGTAAAAACCGTCGCAAAAGATCGGCTTCGTGGCGAATCCTTATTGTCGATAGGTACAACATACTTATCGCTGCCAACGTGTACGTCGGTACCATATCGATCCTTGGATTATAAGCGAGTAAGCTAAGAAGACTTATAAAATCGGATCAGCCGAACAAATAAGACATTGTTTTTCAAATTATTTATTTTGACGTAAACATCAGAATTACCGTACGTTCGAAAAATAATTGTGGTCGTTTGAAAATTCTTTTGGAAATTGACATCGTATTTCGATGCACTTTCACTCTCGATTAACGAGTAGAATCTCGATGCGTATTGACTCATCGTTCTTCTGGTGTTATTGAAAATCCGTTTCAAAGATCATCTGCGAATCGCTGATAAAATACCCAAGTTTTGAATGATATATATTTATTTATTGTTCTTCGACTTAATTGATCTCGGTATTTAAACAGCCGAGAACAAACAGAGCTGAAAGCAACGTGTATCTTTTCTATAGCGTCTTTACACGCCATTGCGATGGAAATGAACGGAGTGTGACTTGACCTTCAGTCGCCTCCTTGCCATAACAGTCAATTCTAACAATAATTTTATTGTCAAGATTCGTCATCAGTTCATCGGCAAACTGCATATTTACGATTGATTTGGCCATTTGTGCTATCGGATGACACATTTCCTTTACATGCGCATACGTAACTAAACAGATTGCTCTACGCAATATGTGGATAGATGCGGGTGTACCCGGTACACGTAACAGGATTTACACCGATTTTCGCGCTCGCAGTGAATTATTTAGTCCACTACATTTACTCCAGTAAAACTTATACTTAAAAACTATATAAATATTCATTTAGAAAAGCAAGCTACCCGAAAGCAGAAACTGCGTGTTGTGTCAGAAACATTTTCGCGAGCTTTTTAACAAGCTGTTCATGCTATTATGCGCAATGATACAATATCAAAATCGTATATTTCATTTATTATTAAATCTATATTAATTTCCTTTAAATTTTTTACCTACGAATCCGAATCCAACGGCGAAATCTTTCTCTCGCGTCAGGTTTTCGAGAAAATTAAGATTGAAAGTGTAAAACAAACGCATTTTTGGCCATTTTTTAAATAACATAGCGGACAAAGTTGACGTACTGGAGACTTTTAATGCTTGTATCACACTAGCGACTCTCGACTGCGATTGCGATTACATCGGCTATTAAAAATTTTAATGGCTGCCTAGCCAATCGCAGATGTAATCGCAATCTCAGTCGCGAGTCTCTAGTCTGATACGGGCATAACAGGGTTTAAGTTAAAGCTTGAAGGATTATAATGAGAGAAACGGCAATTGTGCGCCTATCTTGAGCGGGTTTTTTTTTCTGCGTGTGCACGCGCGTACTTGCCACTCCTCGCTGTAATTATAATTACTTACTTTAATAAATTTTAATTGATTCTCGCTTCGCATATAACATAATTAAACTAAGTAAAATACATATATTTTTTAA
>NW_011967222.1:733536-772605 GCF_000949405.1 Vollenhovia emeryi
AAATGCTCCTATGAATATCGCTCTTTTTATGATGTTATGTTTATTGTATAAATTTACAATATCACTTGTCATTTCGCCGTGCCTGAGCGCGCGAAATTTCAGTCCTATCATTTGTGGAAAAAATCGCTTCTAATTTAAAAACTATTATAGCCTCGACACTTTTGTATTAGGATTTTCGTCTGGAAATGTTCTGAGGAATCTGCCATTAAGAGGACCTTCGGTGGTTTTAGTACACCCTGTATACAATATTTTCGTCTATTACACAGGCCTATAAAAAAGTACCCTGTGCCGGAGATCTGACTAGGTAATTCTTATGTACAGTATTTTGAGTCACTGATTACGAGTCTGACGTCAGAATGCTCCACCACGTCACAGTTTTTGTAATCTCAAGAAAAAAAGCTGTAAAAATGTCTCTTTCGAGGCAGTTGTCATCGTCTCCAGCGTCCTACGAGGAAGCAGGTTTACTCCTTCAGGTTGTATCACCTACAATTTATTGCAAATAGGTTCTGTTTATCAAGATATGAAGATATTAGAGTAGGTCCTCATCTCAAGCTAGCACAATCCCTGTTTTCATGTAACTCTAGCGCTTCGAGGACATAGAATGGGGATCGTGACCTGTGAGGAAATTTCTGAATCTTAAGCGAACTCAACAGCTAGAAGCTGCAAGTTTCGGAAATATTTTTCTCAAGATTGGAGAATCCTTTCAATACAGAAGAACTGATAAATGAACTAAAACCAAATACGGAAGATTGCTACGTTTCCTTCACTAATGTTAGCGGAATCGATGGTGTGTTTGCTCGACATCGGTGTGAAATTGGATTTGGATTTAATATACATCGAAATATGATTTCGGTAACTTTTCCCTCGAGAAGCGCGGTCTTACTACCCTCGAATGTGGGTGTTTACGGTATTTTTTTCTATTTTTGAGATTACAAAAAACTATGACGTGGTGGAGCAATCCTGACGTCAGATTCGTAGTCGGCGACTCGAGGGGTGCGTTCGGGGGGACGTTATTAGCGCTATTTAGCGCTGCAGACCGTTCGCAGAGCTGCATGGCAGCGCTAACAAGCGCTATCATGACATTACTAATGGTAGCGTTGTACGTCGCGGTAATTAGCAACGGAATAACGGCGCGCTGTCAACGCTTTTTCTTCCAAGGTAGTGTGATGATAGCGTTAGCGTCAAATGCGTTCGTGGAGCTCGTTATAGATGCTGCAGATAGTGTTGCACAACGGTGGACACAAAGTAAAATAACGGTAACGTAAATTCGCGAGTAAATGCCTGCTTTGCAACTGTTGTAAAATTCGAATGTGTATGCTCTTAGATTCAGAGCACCAATCAAATTCGTGATTCTTACAACAGTCGCAAAACGACCTTTTCTGTTGAACGCAGCTATTAATGATTTTCGACGGCTCATGTTCGCGGTAATTAGCAACGGAATTGAACGCAATCAGTGCGAGGAATAGAAGTCAGGATCGCGCAACCGGCGAGTTATCTTGATCGTAAAGTGGACCAAAATCGAAAAGATATAATATTATTATATTATATTATTATTACGTAACGTGACACATTATGGAAAAGTTAATGCGATGCACGGTATTGCACGTGTGTCGTCTTACGTGTTTTCCGCCATTGCGCTGCTGCTGTTCAAGGAGCTTGCTATCACTATCGAGCTATTGGCTCCACGAACAGCTTTGGTAGCGTTTGCGTTGGTAGCGTGACAGCGAGCTCCCCGAACGTACCCAAAATATATAAGAATAGCCCAGTTAGACCTCCGGCACAGGGTACTTTTTTGCAGGCCTGGTTATTTAAATTGTTAATCACGCACCTTCTCTTGTGTGCTTCACATTCGTCACTTCTCCCCTTATCTATGTTGAAACAAAAAATGCTTAAATTTAAAAAATAGGTTAGATAAGTTGGAAAAGAATACGGTATATGAATTCACTTAAATAATTTAATTTAACTGGCTACTTACACCTATGCCCGGTCCTAAACGGCCTCTTTAATTTCTAATTGATTTTATATCTTAAAGGGCCTATGTTAAAATTGTAGTATTTAAAAAATAGGTTCTGCACACTTGATTGACTGCACAATTTCAGAATTTCGGACGGCGCGGCGCGGCGCGAGTGGGAGTACAGTGAGGAGTGGTGAGTGCGCGCGTGCGCACGTAGAAAAAACCCGCTACCGCTCAAAATAGGCGACTGCAACTTTGTTTCATTACAATCATCTCATAGTGTAATTAGTGTACCCACTCTCTGTCGGTTTTTTTTATCTTTTCGGTCTTGATCATGTGGTATTCCGCCACGAACTGCATCAAGCGACTGTCTGTCGTAATATGTGTTATTTCTGTAATTACATACGCAGTAGTAATGAATTTCGTATGATTATATTATGATGAGATACTTTTTAAAAAATATTGTTCTGTTACTTCATTGGGTTTTTGTGATGAATATGCTCTGACGAATATCTAATCGTTTATGTTATTGAGTATAAGTACTTTTCTCATGGCTTATACAACAAATTTTCGCAAATATAAAACTTATCTCCTCACGTTATTTATTAACAACTGGTGACATTATTCGACGTTTTGATGTCGCCAACGTAGCATCTGTTTGAACAATAGGAAATTAATTAGGGGTATCGACAGTCGGCTGCCGTGAATCAGTCGAAAGGAAAAAGGAAATGAGTCATGGGTCAGGCGGTTCATTCATGACGTAATTACATAGCATTCGTCCAGACGCGTTCGTGCTCAAATTAGTAGATTGTAAAAAAAGAGATAAACACACCGCGTGTGCGATAAAATACACAGACATTCCGTCGATTTCTCTCATTTTTTTTATTATGACGTAATCAGACGTATTCATTATTTGTTGCGAAAATTTTGCCCGATAATCTGTAATAACATAAAAAGTTGTCTGATCACTATATACTTGTCTAATCATCTTACTTGATACGTAAAAATATAATCAATGGCTAGGCACGTACTAGTGACGTTCATTTGACACTAAACGAAAACAATTTATTTTACGATTTACCTTTCTTTCAATTTTCGTGACAATTTAATGGCAGCATTGCATCGACATATTATTTCAATCAATCAATCAATCTTTATTCGCGTTAGCGTGCAACCGAAAAGCAGGACTTGATTTACAATACCTTGGTTTAGCCTTTCGTACCCTTCGTTACTCATACTGCACACCAATATCCTAATTATCCCTGCTAACTACTGCGCTCCTATTCTACAGGGTGTCTCATTTTAAATGATCCACGCAAATATCTCGAAAAATATGAAAGATATGGAAAAACGTTTCAAACAAAAGTTGTTTGGTTCGAAGGGGGACATAAGGTGGTGCCATTGACTTGACCTTGGATAGTCATTTGAAGGTCACGTGAAGGTCATCTTCAATTTTGTTAATGAAATCCCCTATTGTTTATTATACTATCTTATTCTCCTAATTAATATAAACCACTTTTGTCTGAAGCATTTTTTGATTTGCCTAATACTTTTTGAGATATCCAAGAGAAAATTTATAGCTTTTTCAATGATTAGCTTATGATATCTCGATAACTGTTTGTCGGAGGGAAAAGTAGTACAGGACTTTTTTACTTGATTTAGCTTCAGGAATATGCTGTTGCAATAGCGTTTCAATTATTGGAGCACTATTGCAAAAAGACACCCTGTATAATTTAATTTCTAACTCTATATGTTACAACCTTCTATATATAATCTTGTCTGTTCTTTATTTCCTTCTTCTGTCACCTGCACCGATTTTCCAGTTGATCCAAATCCTTATCCACTCTCCTAACTTCTCCAATGGACTCTTCTTCACGTCTCCTATCCTACTCTCTATTTATCCTAATTATACCTTCTCTTCGCTCGCTTGATTGCTCTTGCATTCATCCACACTCACGCCACCTAAACACATTGACATATTAGTTTTGTAATTTGTGTAATAACACACTTGTAACAAAATGTTATTCAGCTGGCATTGCGCTGTCTAGTCTTCTTCGTATATTATCAGGTTCGCGAAAAGAATCGCTCGAGATTTTTTCATGGAACGTATACAATAATCGATATTTTTCACAGCACCATTCGACCCGAGATTCGACCCAATCATGTTGTAAATTATTTACTGAATGTGTGAATCATCCCGACGCATATAACAGCAAGATTGTAGAAATCGTCTGAGTTTTCTCACATGGCTTGATGAATCATGTCTGAGCAACGGTGATTGAACCCCCAATCGATCTTCCCGAGCTCCCCGTGACCCCGTGGGTCACGAAAACGAATAAGAATGTGTCTATCTTGAGACGATTATGGGTACTTCCCAGCAAGAGACACAGATTGACACAGTGTAATATAGAGAATCATTTCATCCTTGTTTAATATTGGCAAATAACAAAGATAAAATGATTCACTGTGTTACACAGTGTTACCTGTATACATCGCTCATGTAACACTAATGTAGTTGATCTTTGCCATTAGGCAATTTTGCAATTCGAAAGCGTAAAATCATTTAAAGAAAAACGGTATAACAGTATAAAAAAACACTGTTTTGTATATTAATTATAATTTATAAATCAAGTTTCTCTATTGTCAACGTCAGTGTTTTCTTGACCATATCTGGCATTTTTAATAATACAGAAAATTTATTGCGAAAAATATTACCTCAGCCAGGGTTTGAACCTGAACTTCCCTGCATTCTAGGCGGGCGTCTCGCGTGTGTTAACTTTGCACCCCAACTTAAAAATTTTGTAGTTCTGACTGGAGTTCCCGCTTCTTTTTTAGGAGTTTAAGAGTTCCCAATACTTTATAATGGCGTCTCACCAATTCGACCACAGAGGCACGTTTCTCTATTATATTCAGGAAATAAGAATTAAATATTATTTTGGATTGTAAGAATTTAAGATAACGCTTTCTTATTGAAGATTTAGAAAAGATCAGATGATGGTGTGCTATACAAGTAAATTGAGCTAATATTATATTAAGTTTTATCGATAAAGTCGAGTATTATTTTCATAAAGTGATTTGCAATATAAAGTTTTGATGCTTTTCTTCCTATGTAGAGGAAGAGCAACGCCGTAATTACTATGACAAAGGTTGCAAAAAAATCTTGCGCGTGTTACAATTTCGTATTATTTTAAGTTAAGCGCAATTTTGTACTTTACGCCATTGTTGACGACAGGAAATTCGCGTAGTTCCGCAAATTACTTCGGAGTCTGCAATGTGCTGATGGAATAGCAATTTTGTGGTGCATTTAATTTGAGAGCATAGTGTGATATTGCAGTCAAAACCACAGGCTTTGAAAATCGCAGATGGTTTCAGCTATTACGCTATCATGCGATCGCTCTTACGCTATAATAAAGGATAAATACAGGGTAAATACGAATAAGCATCGTGCTAGCCGTAGTTGCATAAATCATCACAAATATCACGAATGATCGATCTTTGCGATGAAAAATACATTCGATTACGTAAATCCATGTTGCCTTTTCTGTTGAATTAATAAACTTTATATCGTGTACGTTAATTAACTGAGTCATAAATCACATTTTTTTTCTTTATTGATTATTTGGCATATTTACCCTAGCCAGGTATTAAAATGGTGTCGTCGACAAAATTTGCAAGTCAGAATTTTAAAAAGTATACATTTTTACAAGACTGGAAGTAAAAAATCTCTGTAAAAAGCTAACTATCCCTGAAGTATTCTTAGTTTTTGCAATGTATTTTCTTTCGAATATTTCTTAGAGGCATAAATATCATATTCGTTCGCGCGTGTTGAAGTACACAAGGCCTTTAGTCTGTTATCAGCACGTCATATGTTTCTGGTTACTGTTATCGTTAACATGCCTTCAACGAACATTAATTAAATATATAATTATAGATTTTTGCGAGCAATTTACGTGGCTCTAAATACAGGAAGCTATCGTAGTCGTTTAAATATAGAATTCCGTCTACAAAGTTTGAGCATTGTTGTTAATATTATATATTGACAAACGGCTGTCCTTACCATGTTTGACGTAATTGGTGTGTTGCAATTTGGTGTAGTGACGCATCGGAATAACAATAGTGATAGTAAAGGATAATAATGATAACTATTTGGCTGTCGTAAAGTTTTGTCGTTATTCCATGCTAACAGATTACGAAGAGCTAGACAATGTCGTATGTTCTCGAACATACTTATGTGAAAATGTTCACCTGTTATAAAAGTTATTGAGACTTCCACATAGGCAAGTAAGACCTTAGAATAGTAAGTATCAGACTGAATAAGTAAATAATCCGCCTTTACGAGCTGATATTGTCTCGAGTATTCATACTCTATGTCTCGCGAAAGCATGTAATTAAAGCACGTAAAAAAATTTAGCGATTAAAAAACGTGTGTGCGTGTAAAATATTCAAAATCTTAGACCTCTACCTTCACAAATTTGGTATTGAAAACCGTTATTATACATGTATATAATTACTTGATGAATTATTATTTGGACTTTTGCCTTTAATTTTCCTTTTTTTGTACCGAAGTTTGACACAAATTTCCAGTTCAAGGATACGCACGATAAAATGTTAGACTGCGTACAATATTAACGTGCTTTGCGAATTAATTAAAATAAAACAGTGGCGACATATTGGGTATTAAAGAAGTCTGGACAATTGTGTATTGTAACATACACAAAATTTACATACACAAAAATGTTCAATAATTGGAGCACCATTGCAACGGCATAGTCTTGAGACCAAATCAAGTAAAAAAGTCCTGTGCTACTTTTCCCTCCGACAAACAGTTATCGAGATAGCATTTTATCTTGAATATCTCAAAAAGTATTAGGCAAATAAAAAAATGTTTCAGACAAAAGTTGTTCACATTAATTAGTAGGATAAGATAGTATATTAAACAATAGGGGTTTCATTAAAAAAAATTGAAGGTAACCTTCACGTGGCCTTCAAGCAACTATTCAAGGTCAAATTAATGACACCATCTTATGTCCTCGGAACCAAACAATTTTTGTCTGAAACATTTTCTAGCGAAACTCTTCCTTATCGAGATATTCAACCGTGTCCAGACTTTTTCAACACCCGGTATGTACGCAAGTATTGCGCGATAAATGGGAAGTGTAGAGCATTAAACATAGCAACTCGTATCATTATGCGAGTGAGCTATAGTCATTTAAGAATCTTTACATAGCACAGAAAAATCTCTCTATTAAGATCTCTTTAAAAAATATATTTATTATGATTACGAAATCTCAAACTAAGACACCAAAATTAAATGTCTACTTTGAAATAACTGAAGCGTAAGATTGTTTTTGCATTTTCCACTTTTCATTGATAAATGATCGTAATTGTAACGAACTTAAAGATGAAAAAATCTTTAGTAATAGTTTGTAAGCAAGAGATTTTTCGAGGTTTCTCGACGTATCAATTGACGTAATTAGGATTAGCAGTTATTTCGTGTTTCCAAAAACGTAAAGCTCGTAATAGCTCAGTTGGTAGAATTATATCAATTCAAAAGAAATCTATAAGTCGCTGGTTCAAACCTATAAAGCAACTCTTGTGACACATACAAGAGTTAATTGACTACTCTTCTTGACAAACAGTCCCTACGCATATATAGCGTATCCTCCCTTTCTCCTCTCCCTGATGCACGATCTATACGATCTATAGTCGTAAAGTCGCAGGATACGGTCGTAGAGTTGTATCAATGGCCATGGTCATTGACCATGGTCGTTGGCCAAGACATCACCGATGTGACTCTACGACCTATGACTTTACGACTTCTATGTAGACGAACTTAACTCGTAAAACCTCGTAAACAACACTCCGAAAGCTCCGGCTCTCACCGCGAGAGTGATAAGTTAGTTGTAATATAATTTTCAAGATTAGACCCCTTTCTACCCAAGAATCATCGCCTATGCGAGACTTCGAGTCAGATCAAAAGGGTCGTTATCGAGGTAAGGAAGCTCTCGTTTCGTACGACTTGTGTCGGCATGAGCCCGAGAAGTCGCATTACGAGAATCTCGCCTTTTGACCTCGTAATAAAAGCAATATCCGCCTGAGAGCCCGTTTCCTGACGTTTCCTGACGCGAAAGGTTTTCTGGGTGCAACCGCGTTGAATCGTCATAGAAACTCGCATTTTTTACACCCAGTCACAAATAGGACCGTATTGTTGGATCCTATATCTGCGCGCATTACTTTGCAAAAGTGGGTTCTTCGACTAATTCCAGGTCGATTTTTCTTCAGCGAAAATGTCAAGGAAGGTCGCTGTCTACGACAGTTCTAAAATTTTTTAACATTTCCACATACAATCGCCACGCTCGATCGTAGAGTTTTCGATCGATCAAACTAATACTTTGGAACCACGTTCAGAACAACTAGAACAACCTGGAACTACTCGAGGGGGAAACCGTTGATTAAAATCTTGTACACCAATGCCCACTAATGCCCAGCGGGCATTACTTTATCTTAATATGTTATTTTACCTTATTTATCTTGTCTTATCTTATTTTATCTTATTTTATCTTTATAACGCCCCAACAAGGCCTAACATCCAAATTAATGCTCCAAAAATGCCTAGCAAGCCGCAAATCTGTACACCACAATACCCTCAGCGGTTTCTCCCTCGGAACAACCTTTAAAAGTTCGATTTTCGCAGAATGAGGTGCCAGGTCAAAAAATTGTTTCGTTAGGTTTTCCATGAAAATTCTTATTATACATTTTAGAACAAGTCTAGAATAAAATAGGACAACTTTTAGAATTTTAAAATTGCAAAAATGCTAGGTGCCAAGTTCACGCAGGTGACCGAGTTTCGAATTAAAACCTTTAATCCTTTGCGCTCTGCAGATTTTGCACACATGTCAACAGTGCACCGTAATGTTATTTTATACGCGCGGGTCATAAGTTATATATGTGTCGTATAGCTCATACTTATTTATTATTGTAACTGCTAGTTTACTTCGTATGTGGAATAGACTGCTAAAATTCTTCAAGCCAACTAGACTGGTATTTGGGGAGCACAGAGGGAAACTTAATGATAGGATGTGAAAATTAACGTAATACTACAGTATATCTACTTTGAGAATCTCTCGAGGAGTTTGGTACAAATCGTATCCTAATGTTGCCAATTATTCCGATTGATCAAGAGATACGTTACAATACTGCAATCGTTCAATCACAGATTATTTCTCGCGAGCGCTCTCGACGCTCTAGGCCTATAATGAGCGTAAACTACCATTTTCTGCATCGTCGGGTCGTAATTTGTTCAATAAACGTGGACGACACTTAGCTTTAGCGCGCCGAGCTCGACTTGTCGGGCAGAGGTGTCTGGCACAGCCGTCACCTTTCCCATGAAACGCGTTACGTATCGCGTTAAGCATGGTCCTTGATGTTAAACATTTATGTCACATTGTTCCGACGTGGTATAGTTGGTGCGCTAATCGAAAGTAACGCGTTATATCTAACCGGCTTGGCGTGGCTTGGCGTGGCGCGGAGCGATGCATTCCGTTGGGATGCGTTGTGGTCTGACACTCTGACGAGAGTTCGCGTCCGAACGAAACGCCGTGGCTGACGTGTTTTCAGAGATGCCGAGTGAGACAAAGGTAAAAGGAGAGACACGTCATAAGGATGTTACGTAAGAAACCATTTTTTCACTCGAGGATATCACAGCTATAATACATTCACCACTCGAATCGTTGTCTTCTCGCGGCATAGGAGAAAGGCGGAAGGACAAGCGCGTCTTAAAAAGTATCACACAGGGGAGTAAAATATTTTGAGGGAGGTCCAGGTTCAAATCCTCTTGGTTGAGGTAATGTTTTTCGCAACAAATTTTCGCCAGTTTTGGCCGAATAATATTACTTGTCTGTTATTTAATCGCCGGCGAAGAAAATATCACTCGCGTGTAAAAATATTTCACTTGAGCGTGATCGGTCGCCGTTGCACGTTGAATTTTATTTGGCCGATCGCGCAATCAGCCTGGTCGCGCGAAGCGAACATGAGCTCCTGAATGATAGTAGTTCTGGCACAGCCGCGTCTATCGATGACGCTTCTGACTACATTCTCGCATCGTGCGGAGTGAGTCTTGGTTCTATCCGCGGATCAACAGTCATCTCGTCCAGTCGCGGTCAGCTCGACTTAGAACCCGCGCTTTTTTTTCTGGTCGCGCTCACCTTTTCCCTTTGTAGGACGGTAAATGTCTAAAAATATCGCGCTTTGCGGGGCGTGACGCGTAATGAGCGCCCCGGGTAAACGTGCGTCGTTCGCAGATGTGTGTCACGTGTAATAACAGTTTTTATTGGTGCGCCGATCATTGGGTCAAGTAAACTTTGATTTTCAGGTAAAGAGTCAAAGCACTTCAGAGAAAAACGAGAAGGGCGTCACGCACCCTCGAGATTACGCATCGCAACTTGAAAAGATTACATCGACGTCGGTGTTACGATGCGGAGGGATAGATAGTGTCACTTGTACTTTACACGCGGACGCGCAAAGCAATTTTTTTATCCCGCAGATCTAGATTCAACAATAGCTCGGTTATTCTTCCACGTGATCAAGTAGTGCATGCGCCAAGGTCAGCTACGTTTCCGCAAGTCCGCGTCAACCCTTTCGCTATTTTATCGCCGTTAATGACACTGGCTAGCCCAGGTGTCTCCTACCTCTATGTAGAGCACGTGTCCCGAGAACCAGATTCGTCGATCAGGACAAGTAGACTTCTGTTCTGTGCAGGATGGTATTGGATCCCAAGGCCACCAGCTTGCACAACGATTACGGAAGCTTCGACCGACCGTTGGGCGCCGGGGAGGGCCACGAAAGGGACGTTGAAGCGGCTGTTGATGGAAGCAGCAGCGGGATGGCACAGTCCAGCGATGTTTATCAACGGCAACCACTACTGCCCGGCGCGCCGTTGTCCAAGAGCAAGGACAAGTGGTCTGGAGTGGCCTCCGGCTCGGACTACTATGAGGACGATGAAGATGAGAAGGATATCGAAAGCCTGGGTAGACATTCCGGGATACCGAATGGCTCCGGCAGCAGTATCGTCAAAATCGACATGCCGGCGCCGCTTCGCGAGGAGCCGCGTTTTCCCAAGGAAAAATGGAAAACGTTTCTCGGTGAGAGCGCGTGTCGTGTGCTAAAAATGCCTCCATAAAATCAACAATAATTTCTCCGTGTTTTAAAGCAAGTTCCAGATTTCCAAAGAGCTAAAAAAAAATAATGTCGCTTTTGTGACGAATCGATTTGTCGATTAAGGACACACGGAGAGTTGTATCTCTTGAAAAAAATTACATGTACAAAAATTCGTATGACTCCATAAAATCAATAATAATTTCTCCGTGTTTTAAAACAAGTCCCAGATTTCCAGAGAGCCCAAGAAACAATTTATGTCGCTCTTGTGACGAATCGATTTGTTGATTAAAGTCGCAATGTCAGAAAACCATTTTGAAAGAAAACTAGTGTATTTTTGTCATAATTTTTTAAATAATTTTCACTGTGTTTCGATTCGTGCATGATTATGGGATAATTTTTGAAATAAATTTAAAAACTTTTGCAGTTACAATATAATGTTCTATCTAATCTATTGAGCAAAAACGTTGGAATAGCGGATTGCCTCGATGCGGTCAATCCACTACCTATCAGAATTTATTCCTCGGTTTTTGCCACGTTCAAAATCGAATGCCTTGACGTAAGAAGAGTGAAGCGAAAATTGGCAAAGAATTTTTTACGCAAACATCGCGAGGCTCCGAGGCTCGCCGGTTAATTCCGCTAGAGTCTCAGAGCCTCTTCCAGTTTGGCTTCGTACATGTGACGTTCGTTCACAGCGGGAGTCCATCGAGATCGAGGTCGTTACGTGGCCTGGTATTCGTTCGATACACCAGTCTGCTCGCGCAGCTTCGTCGCACAGAGAGCCTCCCTCCGATCGATCTCCTCATTTCTCGAGTTCGCGCGATTTATCTCGATGGCTTTTTGCGTCGGAGTTGGCCGAAGCGAGCAACTGAATGTCCGCTGCCGTTCGCAAAATGCACGTAAATGCACAGAGCAGCGGATTTCGCGAGTCCTGTTACGCAGATCTGTTACAATATGTATCGTCGTTGCATGACAGAGTCAGGAGATTAATGCCGCGGTCATTCTTTCGAGTATCCTCGAAGATGAAAGGGGCAACGTCTTCAGGGTGTCCAGTGATCAGGGAAATCTGGAAAACCGGGAATTGTCAGGGATTTTTAGAAATCTGGAAATGTCAGGGAAAAGTCAGAAAATTTTACGATTTATCTGGATTTTTTTACATCGTTTCACATTTTTTCTGAATAATTTAAAGTTTTTAGAAAATAAACTTTTCTTTGGCTCTCAGTACACTGATTTTCTGTTTTGCTAAACATCAATTTATTTATAAGCGTGGTCGGTAATTTATATTTTCATCGTCGTGTTATTTTATTTCAATGTGTTCAACTGAGACAAAACTATAAAAGAAAGATGAATTACTAAACAGTACCATCTAAGTAAATTACTGTCTAGTAAGCTGCAAACAAAATGCAATTAAGCAAAACGAAAGCATCATATATGATTACGCACGGTATCACAAACGGTTCGAATGGTTTGTAGTGATATGTTCGTTCCTATTATACATTGTATTATACATAGATGGTATAATTGCTTTAATTAAAATTTTTACCTTTTTAAATTCCGGACTTTTGTTTCCCGAGAGAAAAATATTTCAAGGACCTCGTCATTTAACATTTACTTGATTTACCATACAGATGTACGCAAATTATGCATCTTGAAAGAAGTTACACTACACGGTCAGGGAAAAATTAATTCCGGCTCCTGGAAAACCTGAAAGAGTCGGGGAATTTTCTTCATTGAGTTTGCTGGACACCCTGGTCTTTTTTCCATTTTAAAGAGAGAAAATGGCACGATAATTACATCCGACAGGGGGATGTTGCAAGTATATATGTAATTTGCCGTTTTCCGTTACAGCATTTCTTTTCATGGTCGTAAATTTTATATTGACGACGGCTTCCCTCGCGATGGTACATGAGCGCGTTCCAGATAGGAACACGTACGGACCGCTTCCCGACGTGGTGCTGGACAACGTCACCGCTCAGGATTGGGCGCTTAACGTCTCGGAAGTCCTAATTATGATCATGTCCAATTCCGCGATGGTTTTTATCATTTTTCATAAACATAGGTGCGTACGAAATGATAAATCAACAATCAAATGGACTTTTCTAAAGACGAGAATTTCTAACGATTAAATTTGTTTCTGCAGATTCATAGTAGCTAGACGAATATTTCTGCTAATGGGCTTGCTCTACATGATGAGGAGCATCACGATGTATGTGACGGTCGTACCGATCGCCAGTAAAACTTACTATTGCAGCCCGAAGGCAAACAACACCAGTCCGCTTCTCGTGACGAAAAGGGTCCTGCAGCTCATCTCCGGTTTTGGCTTGTCCATTAACGGCAAACACACTTATTGCGGAGATTACATTTACAGTGGGCATACGGTCGTGCTTGTACTCAGTTACCTGATCATTAAGGAGTGTACGTACTTTCGTTATTCGTTTACAAAATGAGTACACGATACATGATGATACCTGTGGCGTAATTTCCTAACGGTTTGTGACGGCGTTTCAGATTCTCCAAGAAGATGCCAACCGATCCATTGGCTAGCTGGTCTGGCGGTACTCGTCGGGGTAATTATGGTCTTGGTAGCTCATGGCCATTATACTGTTGATGTACTTATAGCTTACTATGTTACTACGCGCCTGTGGTGTATTTATCACACGTTAGCCAATAACCCAAATCTCAAGGTACGATTTACTTTCGAACATTGAAAGTTTTCTATTCTGCAAAGATAGTTGATCTATAAATTGATAACCAGCTTTAGTAATATTATAATAAATGTAAACATAAAATTTGATAAGAAACTTAATTTTTGATATTATATGCGAAGTAATGATTGACATTTGCATTATAATTTAGGGGAAGTTCCCTATTATGAGATAGGCTTCTAATGTGAGAGGTTTTCAACGTCCAAATTCAATCACAAATCTTTTTTCGCGACTATTAGAGCAATAAATTCACGGCGTAACCAATAGACGATGCTTGTTAATTTAACTGAAACTCCGCTATCTCATATTATAAATGTGTCTCATAATAGGGGACTTTCCTCTATATATTATCAATGTATAAGGCAATGTAATTTTTGCAGCAATACGGACCAAATAACTTTTTGGCCCGGCTCTGGTGGTTCTCCATTTTCAAGTATTTTGAGAAGAATGTGGGCGGCACAGTGCCACGACAATATGACTGGCCTCTACCCTGGCCTCGACGGTTTCTTGCCAAACACCCTAACCGAGACAGTTAATACTTGTCTTGATTTCACGATAGAGGCTGTTAAACACAAAGGAGTTACTTTTGTTGTATATATTTTACACACAAACGCGCACACACACAAACACACACACATACACACATACACACACACACACATTATACAAACGTATGTAAATTGAGGCTTATTAACGTGGAGGTAAAAGTTCGCTAAAAAATATACATGAGACGTATTGTTTTAAGAGCGATTGCACATTTATTGTTGAAGTGCATGAATTTTATGTTATTCACTTCTTCGTAATCCAATCGTAAAGTCTTAAACACAATACCCGTGCTCTTTCACGTAAAGTTATCGTCCAGTCAGCCCGAATTTACTTTTTGTTTGATTTTTATACAGATTTATACATTATAAAGAATAGATATAGAAAGAGAGAGATGAACTTTATGATATCGTAAAGATTCGGATGGAGGAAGGTATTCGAGTTAATATATTGTACAATGACACATTCGCTTAAGGCGTTTATATTTTCACATAGCTGCAAATTGAAAGTAATATACTAAATAAGTAAATATAGGACAAATGTGTGTTTTTAAAAACTCGAGCGATACTGTGCAATAAGAAGTATTTGTAATCTTTAAAGGGCCATTGTAGATAAATATTAGGATGAAATCCAAATCCTTCCTCCAAACGAATCTTTGTGTCATATTCTCGACTTGAAGCGACGTCTTGACTTCCAATATCTAGACGTCGTCGTCCCTGACTTTGCATTCGCGATACGAATTATTCCGATGAAAAACGATTTCGCAGACAAATTGCCAAAAATATACTGTAGACTCGCGTGATGTTTATGCCCTAATTAAAATTCCACCTTGCCGATTATCCTCGAAATTGTTTCCTTCGTGTTTCGTCGCAGAAAAGTATCCTAGTATCCAGTGCTAGAAGCGATTGTGCAATTTCGCGGGACCAAAACAGGAACGCTTAATAGTAAATGTTAATTCATAAAATGACAAACTCAGCATGCCGAATCCCGAGGAGACGTGATCTCCATTATATAGATGTATATCGATGGCATTGATGAAGTCTTAATAATAATATTATGTCACTGATCAAGGTTTCCATAATTTCGGTTAGATTACCTGATGGCCTGTCGCGAATGGAATTCGGACCTCTTACCTGCCATATACACAAATGATTGTCGATTCGCATTTCGATCGTATAGCCTGCCTGCAGATTTGGATAAGTTTATTCGTGAAAACTTCCTAACAGATCTTGAATATTTGAACTTCTAGAAGATACATCTCGCTCTTTTCTAGCTTCCATTAGTCGATATACGGAAAAAGTATCATTTATAGAATAATGAAGAAAAAAAAGACGAAACAAAAAGAAGAAAGTACTGAAGCGTTCGTGTTTTCACGGAATAAGATCGTCGTACGCTTGTGCATACACCGGATATTGACATCTATATATATATATTTAGTCATATATATATATAGATATATATAGATATATGTATAATTATATTACAGAGGTAATGTAACATAAATCGTGCGAGATGTAAAAGGCATTCGTGGAGAGATCGAGTTACAAAAATGACGAATACCATCAACCATCAATCTTTCGTACGATTCTCTCTTCCTTCGTTCTTCTTGCATTTCATTATAACAACTCTTTGCCTGCACTCGTTTTTTTCCATTGGGAAAATAAATGCATACTTTACGTACGTACACTATAGATTAGATCTATACTGCATGTGACGCAAACTATAGATTTATGGGAGAAAATGAACGCAGGCCTTGCATCTCTTGCCCTGCTCTTTTTCCTCGTCTGCGGAAAAAGAGTGACATGATTTAATAATGTCGATGAAAATGCCGCAGTTCTTCAAATACTTGTATAGACGATTATGAATCTCATTTAATAAGGTACAAGTAAGCGGTAACAAGTCGCGTGACTGTTTATTTTCCTAGCATCCGATGAGAAAGTCGCATGTGTGTTGTATGCATGTTGTATTGAGTAACATTTAATCGTAGCTTAAATTGCGTTAAAGGTGACTCGTTATCTTGTCCACCTGTGATGAGATCAACTTGTTGAATCTCTGATAAGAAACGCACTTGCAACTCTACCAATTTTAGTTGAATTTTTGTTGTCTCTTTTGTGTATCTAGATTGAATAAATAATAAAAAAATCTCTTACAACATACTTCGCGGAAGTTTACGTGTAAATTTATATTTTTTATCACATGATTTAATCGAGCAATTAGCGATGCCTTAAATTGCGTGTAAAGCTAAATTATTATACATATATTTTTTTATTATTCATCGGATTACGATCAAACGCGTTTGATTGAACAGAATTCGCGTAAAAGTTATAAGAAAGGAGAATGATAACAGGGAGGAGGAAATGCGATAATGTTGTTAGTAGTATAATTAACTCTTTTCCGTCTGTGATGATAAATAAAAGAAAGAATAAATCGCCGTCGTGTGATCTCGCGCTCTTAATAACGTAGCAATCGACTGGCGGATCAACACCGATGTGACCCTTACGGCCACCTGATATTTCTTCTTGACATTCAAATTATAAATGCGTGTAAACTGTTAAACATATATTTTAATAAGATTAATGTAGTTCGTAGTGAAACTTCTAACTGGCATTCGCGCAGCGCATTCGACGTGGAACAGATGAGTATTTAGGGGTATATTTTTGAAATAATATGCATAATGTATATAGGCGCATCCTCAGCTGATACGTGTATGTATAAAGCAGCGACGTCGCTAATCGTATTGTACGAATGTGAGAATGAACTAAGCCGACAGAGATGTACACATTCGAATATATATATTTGCAGAGAGTGATATGTATTGCGCGCATTTACTTGCGTGTGTATACGTACACACATACACATATACACACAGACACATGCGCGTTTCGCATATCTGCATTACTATTGTTGCTCTTCGGGGGCGGGATACGCTTCATGTGCGGCGAAAAGAATTTCGGTGTATAGAGCTTATTGTTAGATCGGCCAGGCGTTTAGGAGAACGATATTTTGGATGGAGACCTGCGTAAAAGATGTAAGCCAAAAGATTTCCTCAAGTATGCATATGTATAGATATAGGTATACGCAAACGTGACGTGTGCATATACATACTTTTACGTGTACATGTACAAATATGTATTATAAAAATGATATATTTACACGCACACGATAAGGGAAAGCTTCTTCTATTGACGGAAAAGCCTCTCGTTGATGTTAATTACATAAAAGGTAACAAGTATATATATATACATATAATTAATAGAGTTCGTATATATATATATTTAATTACAATTGTGGCACATGCACGCTCTCGCGCGCAGATAATTGCGTGTTTATATGTATATACATATATATCTATATTTTTACGTGTAGATATTTTTTGGTAACTTGTTACAATAATGTAATTAGTTAAGTATATATACATATAATATAGAAAGAAAAAAATATAGGCGTTGTAAATATAAACTAGTAGCAAAAGAGCTTTTGTTATTATGTGAAAGCTAATCAAAATTTTGTTACCGTTATATGACGTACAACAGCGTTTTTCGATTGTTCGCGCGACATAATTGCGGCTCCATGTATTAAACTCCTCGATAATTGAATAAGGGACGATGTAATTTCATTTCCGTTATCGATGTACTGTACATAAGAACATCAATGTATGTGCATCTTTATAATTATTCGTCATAAAAAAACATCGATATTATTACAATGAAGAACAAGTTGTGTATTTGGCTTTACTTTATATATATATGTGTATATGTACATATATGTATATGTATATATACACATATATATGTGTATTTATAATATTTATTACATTTTTCATATGTTGATGTAATAAAGTTTTCGGTATACTTTACTCGGACTGTCTCTACATCCCTTGCTTCCAAGATAGCCAAGTACAAATTTCTCTTATACCTCGAGTACCTATAATTTCCGACGTTGAATTTTTCGAAATATTTACCTACCTTTTGTTTCAGCTCCAAACTTTTGACAGATTCCTTGGCATAAGGCTCATTTTAATGATTCTCGTAAATCGAAAAGTGAAATAATCCCACGCAAAATTCTACGTGTGTGCAGTAATTTTACATCATCAAAAACGCGAAGAAAAACTATACCTTAATATGTCATTTTCATTCGGTGATTAGTAATTCTTATCATGGGTTAGGTAAGGTACTATCAAGTTATAAATTACTAAAATACTAAATTTTACAGAATTATCACAAATATTGTGTAATGTATGCGTCTCTGATAAATTTAATTCATTAATTTTATGCGAACAAGAAATACATGTATATACATTCGGATACTTGAATATCTCGAGAGAAATATCGAAAAGCTTCACCGAAATTAGAAGACATGGAGAATCTTGACAGTGTCGGTGGCGGTGATGTAGGACGAATTGAAGGGAAAAACGTCCCACCTCGTGGAAGCAGTTTCGGAAAACGATGGCATCGCTTCCGCGTTTTAACGCCACGTTCGTTTATTCTTCGAGGGTCTCGTGCGATGAACGATCGTCGATTCAAGTACAAAAGTCGAGGACGACAAGCGGCACCGTGCTCAGTGGTGGCTATCGTTTACGGTCGCCTGTTTGAACCGAAGGAATGGACAAGGAATCATGTTGATCAAGTACTCGAATACGGTGACAAGTTGTTCCGCGTAAGCTTGATGAGGACCAAACTGAAGGACGAAGAATACATGAGGACCAATCTCGTACACAATAAGTTTTATATTGGTTTCTACAAAGTTCTAGTTTGTATCGAGGACAGCGGTGTCCACGGCAATCTCTTTAGCCAGTCGGCTGGCTCGGATTTTGCCGAAGGCCTCCAAAACTTTCTGAAGAACAACGATTCCGGGGTGATCACCGCCCAGGGTAATTCCGTTGCCGTGTGGCATCAGTCTGCCGACGCTGGTTTTCTTTGTTACGATCCGACATCGTGCGACGAGAGCGGTCTGCGTTGTTCTGGCGGTACAGCTTGCCTCATGAGGTTCAAGTTTATCAATGATTTGCATGACCACTTGCTGAAAAATCTGAATCGGCACTGTGACTCTCGATACTACATCACTAAGGTCACCGTGTTGCGTGCAAAAGAGGTAATGGCAGTAAAATAGCGGTAGTAGTAGGCAGAGTAGCAGAAAACAAAATATTACGTTAAAGAACATCTAAATATAGATACTATTTATATAAAAATCTAATATGTGAAAAAGAACATAAACATACATCGGTGGCGTAACTAGCTTTTCATGTGCCATGTGCAAGATTTTATTTTTGGGTACCACAAGTTTTTAGGGAAAAATAATAATAAAACAAGTATGAGACATAATAATATGACAAGTATGACATAATAATTGTTGCGTCGAGAGGTTGAGCAATCTCTATACCGTTAAATAACGCAAATTTAAAATTTAATGAATTTAAAAAATTTGAAAAACTGAATTCTTTGGTCAGTTCCATTTCAAAGCCCTTCTACGCCTGTGCACCTACTGCACGTGTCTAGTTACTAGCCACTGCTGTACAGAGGAAAGTCCTCCATTATGAGATAAGTTTCTAATATGAGATAGC
The DNA here is from genome assembly GCF_000949405.1 of Vollenhovia emeryi. Classification (NCBI taxonomy): domain Eukaryota; kingdom Metazoa; phylum Arthropoda; class Insecta; order Hymenoptera; family Formicidae; genus Vollenhovia; species Vollenhovia emeryi. The sequence goes on from NW_011967222.1 coordinate 753,452, forward strand.
AGGTTTTCAACATCCAAATTCAATCACAAATCTTTTTTCGCAACGATTATACAATCTAACAATGAATTTTCCACTAAACAGATTTCACTCCAAGGGCAATAAAATGGTGGAATCAACAGATAATGGCCATTAATTTAATAGAAATTCTGCTATCTCATATCAGAAGCCTATCTCATAATAGAGGACTTTCTTCTACGTATACGTATATGTCCGTACATACATACGAAGTAAAAATCATAGGTCGGTCACGAGTGCGTCGATCGTCTAGCTGATGGTGGTCCTGTAGTCCGGAAGAGTGTACTACGATCAATTAATCCCATGGACGTAGATGATTACAAAGTGAATCACACCAAGCCTATGTCCAAGAAGGAAAAGTTGGATACGCTCGCAAGGATACGGAAAGAACCATTGACCATCACCATTTCAAATTACAGCATCGATCGTTACTTTGCCACAGAGCCGTTGGTGAATCGAAACAACTTTGACACGGGATATTTATACGATGATATGCGCGTGAACGTGCCATCTACATTTAGGGAGTTACCCGGCAAAGTAGCGATTCTTCATGGTCAGACTCACGAAGGCCACGAGATGTTCAAGGGTAAGGGCGGACAAAACGTAGCGAATTGCATGATGGCTATAGCTATGAACAAGGTGCATCCAGCGCAGACATGGACGAGATCAAAGCTGGACGAGATCCTGATGCTGGGTGACTCGCTGTACGCTAATATCAAATCTGACAAGCCGATAATAAAGACGATGACGGCTGCCGATTTAAATGATACAAAGTTCCAAATAGAAGATCGTAAACTAGTGACAAATGTCGATCTCATCACCGTGACCGGTACGATTAGCTCGAAGATTCCGTCGGTTTTGAACCTGAAGCAAGCGCTGGAAGAGTTTTTTCTGCTGAACAAGGAGGGTGTAATCGAAACCACATCAATGGCAGTGGCGATCTGGAGCGAGGATAGCTGTTACTATTTGTTCGATCCTCGACAATGCGATAGTACCGGCATCAGGATAAGAGAAGAGAAAACTACCAAAGTTATGGGGAGGGTTAGAAAAGAAGAAACCATACAGAAGGATAAGAAGGAAATTGGAAATTGCTGCGTGATTCGATTTCTGGACGTGGACTCCTTGGCTGCACTGTTCCTGAAGAACGTTGATCCTACGAGAAAGAATGACCGATTCATTATCCGGCATGTCACGATCGAGGACGACGTGCCCGGCACTCGAGCTTGGAACGAATTTCAGCCCGGTACAGCGGGTAAGACGTGGGTGTTGCGAGGAGGAATATCCAACATGGACGAATCGTTCTTAGAGGAAAATCAAGGACTTCAAGGACTTGCTATACCAGTTGTGGCCTTGGTGAGCGCGAAGGAAACGCCAGCGGCAAAATGGAGTAGCGAGACCGTCGACGAAGTGATTAAAGAGGGCGACGCCTATTACAACTGGTGCAAGTCTGCCGAAGCAGAAGAAGAAACTGACAGGTTGTTTCTTGTTCGAGACCTAAAGAAAAACTTGTATTTCAAAAATCGAAAAGTAACCATCGATGTCGAAGAAGCGACGGTTATCGGCGATTTATCGGCAACGGACGGGTCTAAACTGCCAAATCTAGAAGAGGGACTGCGCCAATTCTTGGAGAGCAAAAATTATGGAATAGTCGAGACAGGGAAACTTACGGTGGCGGTGTGGAAAGAGGAAGAAGACATTAAGAACAAGAATAAGGACAAGGATAAGGACAAAAGAGAGACATTTTACTACTATTTCGACCCGAACCCTCGTGATGCATTAGGTCAATTGTCGGCGGAAACAGATGAAGAGAATCCTGCCTGCTTGGTACGCTCTTCGGATCTATCAACGTTAGCGAATCTCATTAAGAAGAATGCAGAGCAAGATGTTGAGGGCGTGAACGATTTTATGATACACGAACTAAAGAATGTCTCCATTGGCGCGCTGATGACGAACGAAGAGATCAAGGTGGACAAAGAAAAACTGATCGTGCCGGATTTGAATAATTATTCCAATTTGGGCAACACTGGCGCTTTACTTTTGGGTACGATCGATCAGAGAAACGAAGCGGCCTTTAAACGACGGACGAGAGATAAACAGCAGGCGGCAAACTCTCTAACGGCTTTGGCAATGACAAAACTTTACGATCCTCATCTGTGGTATCGCGAACTCGTAGACGACATCTTGAGAATCGGCGATAAACTCACCATCGAGAACCTGACGAATCTACCTGAAGTTGCGATTGAGGAGAAATCTCCTAGGGATTATCCTCTCCCGTCGGAAATCGCGGAAGACTTTGTCATAGGGGTCAATCGAATGTTGATCGACCTTGAAGAAGAATCCATCACCGAGAAAATGACTGACGTGACGAGAGTGCTGGAACATTTTTTCGAGGGATATACGATGGGAGTATTTCGTCAGGGTGATGTGATGATGCCGATTTGGAGGGAGGGCAGAGTGTTTTTCACGATGGATCCTAGGGGCAGGAACGCTCAAGGTGAACCCAAAGATAAGGATGGAGCTGCGGCAGTAATGTGGTTCACCGACATCCCCTCGTTAGCCGCCACCCTTCGAGTAGTTGCACGGGAGACTGATGACTTTGTCATAGACGCCATTTCGATCGAGAACGTATACGAGACGCGAGTGGCCAAAGCACAACGTATTAAGAAGACGACTTCCGATGAAGATTTGTGGCATCATTTTCCCAAACTCGTCGACGATGTCTGGAGTATCGAGGGTAACGTCACTATGACGGACGAGCAGTTCGACGAGGCAAATCGCGGCAAGCAAAGTGCAGCCATCGCCGCGATGGCCATTGTCTTCTCCAAGGTTTCTTTCTCTCTATATCAATTAAATTTAATTTTACTTAATTGTACGATTTATCTATAATTCGGCTGCGCAAAGATGACTAATATTTAAAAAAAATGAATAAAGGTCTATCAACCAAGACAGTGGACATCGTCAGTTCTTAATGAAGTTATCGTTACTGGCGACAAGCTGCACTCGAAGTGTGTTGAGAGACTCGGCAGCGGTTCGGTACCCCTAGTAAACGAAATCATTAACGAGTTCTTCTTATCTTCTCGACGCATCGCTCTAACGATCAAGGACTGTGTTGAAGCGGGTAATCTTACCGGGAGACCTCCCAAGATTCAAGATTTGCAGACCGGAATCGACAGTTTCTTCAACAAGTACGACGCTGGCGCGTTGACCGCACGGGGAAACCAAAATCTGGCCATATGGAAGGCCGATAACGCATACTACGCTCTGATACCCGATTGGTCTAGTACAGCGGAGGAAATTGTGTCAACGGTACCGCGAGTGATGAGGTTTAAAGATACGAGTCTTCTCGTAGAATATCTTCTACGCCACTTGGGAACCGAAGGCGATTATCAAATTACCGCGATCGACGTGCTGGACTGGGATAAACCGCCACTTTCGAAGCTTGATCCTAGTCCGGCAATTCGACCGGCGAATCTGCCTCCTTTGAACGCTTACAGAAAATTACGAGGCGAGGCGCGTGCTATCTTGCGCGGAAGCTATCATCAGGGCGACGAGATCTTTCCCGAGACACTGCGCGGCCGACAGACAGCAGCGAATTGCGTTGTTGCGCTCGGCATGTCGGTTGTCAAGAGCCCCGTTACCTGGACGAAGAAGACTATGGACGAGATTTTGGCGATTGGCAGTAGCGTTCACCTGGAGACAAGAAAGTTCAGGCCCACCAAGACGAGACCGAAACCGAAGGACATTATAAGAGTATTCTATGTAGGTATGTACGTCTGTCGTATCATTTTTAAGGTGACATTTTAATGTCAATTTGAAGAAATTTATTAAGCTTCCTTCAAAATATATCTTCCAGATATCTTATATAAGAAATCTCTCAAACAAGATGCCTTCTAGACCTTTTATATAATAGACATCTTAATATATTTATCTGGTAGATATCTTTTTCATTACTTAAAAAGTTATCTTTAAAAAGATATCTTAAGATCTTTCTGACATAAATGCTACATAGAACGCTATTGTAATTTTTTATTCTTTCCTTTCCATCGTGTCTCCAAATATCGTGCCACTTCCTCCTACATTTTTGTCTGTTACTTCAACCAACTTCCTCTCATCAATAATCATAATAATATTACTATACAACGCAATGTTGAAAAAAGAGAATTAATCGAGGATGCGATCTTTTAAATATGATGTTCTATTAAATTTCTGTATTTATCTTTGTAGGTGTCAATATTTTGACCGCTGACGTCGAGCCTGATACCGTTACTGGTCTAGTGGCAGTTGTACCTTCTGCCTCGGAAGACAAGATGGGACGAGAAGAAACGAAAGAAAAGATCGACAAAGGCAAGAAGAAAGATCGTTCTCGACGAGAACTACCTCCTTCTCCAATTTTACTCGAGGAAGGCTTGCGGAAATTCTTCCAAGAAGATAATTGCGCTGGCATTCTAGTAACCGATCGCGGTATGATCGCCATTTGGAAGGATCTGGGCGTTTACTTCATGTACGATTCTAGAGCCAAAAGTGATCAGGGTCTGCCGGATTCCCGCGGAACCTCGTGCGTAATGTGGTTCGCTTGCATGGAACCTTTGTACGATTCAATCCTCGCGAACATCGATCCACAGGAGAGACACGGGACTTTCGAGATCTGTCGAGTGATCGTGAAGAACGTCGTGTTCGAGACGTTGCCGTGTCCAGGTGGTTTTCGACCGTATTTAGACCATATCATGCCACCCGTCCCAATTTTCTGCCCGATAAAAACAATCACGTTGAACGTGAAGCCGGTGAGCGAGTACAATGTCGTGGACGAGGAGTTGAGTGTTCTACGTGGCAGCCTGCACATAAATCATCGCTCCTTCAGCCTGAGAAACAGGGGTCTACAGAGTACGGCGATCGCGGCGGTCGCGGTTGTAGTGAGTCTGTTACACGTGCCATCCACGTGGACCTCCGAGTTGATCGACGCCGTGCTCAGACACGGTGACTCGCTGCACACGGACAGTGCTCGAATTGCTCGATCGGGCGACAGGAACCTTTCGCCTAGCGAGTTGCTCACTATGTTCATTGTGGGCGACTCGAGGGTCACCGTTCACATTGACCATCGCACCACCGCGGGTATACTTCACGTCTTCGATCTGTCCGAGGCGCTCGCGATGTTCTTCCGCGCGAACTGCGCTGGAATATTGCACACGACCAACCTGGCGGTGGCCGTGATGCAGCATTGCAGTAAATTCTACATGTTCGACCCGTGCTCAAGAAACGAACGGGGTGGACCGGCCTACGACGGCGCCGCATGCATGTTCAGGTGTAGCAGTATTGCAAGGATGGCCAAGATATTTGTCGCCAATTGCAATCTCAAGCAGCCGAACGTGTACACTCTGAACGCGGTCAACGTCAAGTGCCTAAATTTTTTTTCGACCACGAGAGACGTTAGTAGAGACGTAGTTACACTTAAACGTTAACATATCGAACGTATTTCTGGTGAAAATTTTTCTCAGAATATTTGTACGAATTGGTACACTTTTCAGAAATACTGAGAAAGTTTACTTTCCTTAGAATTTTTCATATATGTGAATATTTTGAAATATTATATTTCTGAGATTTTATTACATAATTTCTGAAAAAATATCTTAAACTTTTTCAAATCTTATAAGATCACGTCTGAAATTATAGAATGGGCAATTTAAGAAATCTCAGAATATTTCAGAATTCATCCATATAAAAAATTCTAAAAAAGATGTTAACTTTTTTCTGCACTTCTAAAAAGTGTACTACATTTATGTAAAAAAATCAGGAAAATTTCTTTAAAAAAAAACAAAATTATTTAAAAATCTGACTTTGAATTTACATAAAAATAATGAAAAATTTGTAAAAATTATATAAAAAATTTTCACCAAGGAGTTTACATTTTCTCTCTCTACTCGCCAAGTCGATACAGCAAGTCTCGAAGTTGTAAGTCTATGTAGGTTTGAGAGAATTTGCGAAAATATTTTTCACGACTTTCAAAAGCATGCAAAACTTTATCCCCGACGATAAGACGAACAGTGATTCGCTACTATTCGTTACGCTTATACTTCGCGCGAGACACTACTGTGTCTCTTGATGGAAATGATAAAGAATTGATACACGCGGCCGACAACGTTCTCAAAGTGCTAATTTTATTTATAGGTTTTCTTTATGACACAAATCACTTTTAGCATCTACATGAGTAGGAGTACAGGCTATACGAGAATGAATGATACAGATCGCTTATTAGTGTAAATACAATGGTTCCTTTTCCTCAATTACACGCGCGCTATCAGCCTAGATACTTAGAAAACACTGTACAACGCAGCTGAGAACTGTCGATTGATACTTTACAATATGGTACAATCACTCCTTTGAAGCGAGACACGAGCTCCGAAATCCCGACTCGATCGGCACGAGCTTGGTCACCCTCGTCACCGGGGGAAGGGGGTGTCATCTGCGACTCGCGAGAGCAAATCTCGATACTCTTTCTTTCTTTCTCTTCTCGAGCGGACTGTAGGCCGTATCGAGCGAGTTTGCTCGCATTCCGCGTCCCAAGGGTACGTTTCTCTTTCCATACCCGGTAACGTCGAACGCGACGCTTTCGCGTCTCCGAGCAGTCCGCCACCGAAAATCTTAAGCGACGTCGCCTCGTCGTTCCTAGCAGAGCGAAAAGAGAGGCAGCGAGCGGGCTCGAGATGATCCACGAGATTTTCTTTCCTCCTTAGGGAAGGAAAGAAGAGGGGGAGGTACTCCCTCCCCCCCCGTAACACTCGATTGTCTATTCTTCGAGGGAAAATCGGTCCCATTCGGCGTTACTCTCCTTGTACAAGGGTTGTTGTCATATACGCACGTACGCATTCAACGAGACTTTGCGAGTCTCGTTTCTGACTACGTCTACCGCTATTTCGCCATCGCCGCCGCCTCATTTTCTTTCGCACTCGTGAGACATTGCTGGTTGTCCTTGCCCCGTACTTATTTGATAGGAAGGTACTTCGGTTCCTCGATCGAACGTTTTCTACGCGCGAGAGTCTACGTTTTCCTTTCGTTCGAGCGCTTCTAGTACTGATAAATCTTTCGCCCTGTTCGATACCGTAGTGTGTGTATGTATGTATGTATATATAATAAATATACATACGTCATATAAGTACACACACACCCAGATCGATGCTCGCGCAAAAGTTGCTATTAAATGCCATTTTCAGTCTGTTTACTGTGTTCGATCGACAAACGAAGAAGGCGGGAAGGAAAAGGGGAGAGAGAACGATGGATCGTGTGATAGAAGGAAGGAGAAAAGGGCAAAATCGCGTCGATGGCCCATGCTTCACGATCGACGGAACTAGGTTGAATGGATTGTGTAAAAAAAAAACAATATGTATTATCGGTAATATTGGCATGACGTTATGGCACGTTTAGTTCGCTGCTATACTCTGCGATGCGTTTCTACAGCGGCTTCCGCCGTATTCGCTATAGAGACACTGAACAATTGCAGTCGATGAGATAAAAAAGACAGATAAAAGAATAAAAAAAGAAGAGACAAAAGGGAAAAACACTGGTAGGGAGAGAAGGGAACAGATATTGTCATAGAGACGTTCGCGCGCACCCTCGTTTAACGGCTACTTCCGTTTCGTGGCGCACGCGCGCGAATTCGCGCAATCTCGCACTCTCTCGTTCTCTCATTGGCACCTCCATTGCACTTTCCCATGCGCCGCAACAAATGCGTCTTATAAAACGTATTTATTTTATGTACAAAAGAGAAACTGCTCTCCGAATAAACGCTTACGGAACAATCGTTATAAGGAACCCTTATCGCGTATTTCTTTCCAGTTTAGGTGATAAAGAAAACTAAAATCGCACCGTAATGTCGCATAACGAAACGAGATCAGTCATTAACAATTCTCATTGCTTTTAAATCGGCGTGCTCGAAATTGCGCATACGTGATTTTAGCTTCTTACGAAACGTACTACCGCGTGAATGTCCTATTACCAGGTTTCAGAAATTTTTATCACTTTTGCAAAAAAATTGTAAAACATTGAATCGATAAAATAATACAACAAATTTTTAACAGTAGCAACGTTACAATGTCTCTATGGTAAGACAAGTAAAAGAACCAACTGTTCTTTTCTTATAAGACAATATTGCAAATCTTTTATAATACGATTAACAATTTCCATTGCAGTCATGAAAAAAGTAATTACTGGCTGTAATAGATTTCTCGCAACAAAAATTCGCGAATAAAAAAATATTGATTATTTCATACTATTTCACAATGTCCAAATAGTACGTTTTACATTTGCACGTTGCATTGATACGATAAACAATACATACATACATACATATATATATATATATATATAATAAAATATAAGAAAAAACGTAGAGTTGCCAATAAAAATATTTGTAACATCATTTTGCTGAAATCTAGAAATAAACCTGCACTATGCTAATGTTCGAAACGACATGCTAAAACTTCGTTAATAACGGAAAGAGAGAAAAGTAAAAAGTTAGTAAAACCTACTAGTGTTTTTACAAGATATCATAAAATTCTTTTTCTAAAGTTTTTGCCTAATTGTCATTCTTTAAGCGATTGTTCCAATGACAAAAGTTTTCTTTCTAATCCGCGATTTGCGAGGGAAACTTATTTCTCTGATGCGCACACATACGGACTATACAAATTATTTAATCCTTAAATCGCATCGGACATTGCTTACACGCTCATCGAACGATCATATCACGTTAGCGTGAACGCTCATATCATGAACGAATGAAAAGTGGGAAAATGTTTCGGGGAAAAAGAGATAGAAATTTGAGGGCGAAATGAATATATTATAAGATAATCTTCCAAAAACGTCGCTTTCGATATTGTTCGCAAGTGACTCGATACAGCTCGTTCCCATCTTTCTATGGAAGTTAATAATTTCTCTTGACCACAAGTCTTTTACTTATTAAAAAAATGTTTTCTATTTGCTGCCGATTATTGTCTTTGTTCGATCGAAAGTACGAATTTGCCGATTGATGGCAAACGTCGATCATTATCCCATTTAAGGAAATAATGAAACAACGAGAACGACATTAAGTCGATTGCAACAAGAAAAACGTTCGAGGTTTAATACATATCATTAGTCTTAATTAATATTAATACGTAGTTATTATATATTAATACGTATTAATATTTAGTAACTTAATAATATGTAGTAAACAGCATGTTGTATTCTGCACAAATGGAAAAGTTTGTTTGATAAGTTCTATAGAAACACGTTGCCCTTGGAACCTTATCGATCGTATAGCGCCATTTATTATGGTAATATTATTAAAAACGAGAAGAGAATTAACAGAGTAGAAAGAGACAAAGGAAAAATATTCGAAAATGAGCGGGGAGTTGGTAATAAGGATCTTACACGCTAATCAACCGCACTGTGTGTATAGACTTTTAAAAAAATAACAAATTGCGTATATATAGAAGATATCTTGACACACTTGATGTGTGAGGTGAGGTCGAATAAACGAATGACAATAAAACGCATCGCGCTCGCGCGCGCGCACGCGCGCGCCGCTTCGTTCTTTCTCGCGGCTCCTTTTCGCTTTACGCATCTAGCTACTTGTCCGCAATATAATTACTTTTCTAGAGTATAGTAGCTGGCACAGGAACATGACTCTCAGTCATTGGCATCACAACGTAACAAGGACTACAAGCTGCGTCACGCGCACCATCAATTAGCTTGCTTTCTCAGTCGCATTATTATCAGACGTGCACCTTGCTCTTCCCCAGCTTCGCAAGCTTACATGCACATATATTCTCTTACGCTTATATCTCGCTTACATTTGTCTTTTTGCCGAGCGGGTGACTACAACCAAATACTTGGTACTGAGTATTTCTGCACATAATATTTATTTCTGTTCGTTCTCGTTAACACGTATATAACGTATCGATCGTACTCCCGACTTCGGACACTGGATCTGTTCTGCACTTGGGCGAATGGATAAGAGCGAGGCCAGGAGAGAACGATCGAAAGCGACACTATAAATCCACAATAGCGGTACGACGATTTCGCGTGTTCCCAATCCGAATTGTCAGCAGTACCGTTCAGATTGCAGATTGCGTCAAATCCCAACGAAGCATGATCAACTAACTCGTAAGTTGACCACTCGAATTATCTTGAGGCATCTCGAAAATACTATACTCTCCTCGAACCTCTACTTGTTTCCCCCCAATCGGATTGAAACTGCGAGAGAAACGCTAGACGAAAGCGAGATCCTTGATCTCTCACCCGCCAGGTCTTTCCCTGTATCTCCGTCATCGTGTCAGTCGGTTCCTCGTCGTTCAGCCTTTTCATCGTGTGCATACGTAGACGGACCCTATAGATGACACCGCATGTAGCAACAGTTCGGTCACGTGGGTCCGGCCGGGGCTACGTAACACTGATCGCCGGGTTGGAGGGGCCCGAAGGTGCGGGCTCGCTCTTTATACACTGTCCGGTCAGCTGGTTCACGCTGAGCGGATTGTTAATATCGTGAGGATTTGTGCCGACGGGGTTGCGGTGAGGCTGTGGAGGTGGTAGCTGCTGTTGCTGCTGTTGTTGCGCCGCCGTTGTCGCCGATGTCACCGCCGATCCAGCCATCGCCGCCGCTGCCGCCGCCGCTGCCGCTGCTACCGTCGTCGCCGCTGCCGCCGCCGCCGCCGCCGACTGGTTCGTGTTCGACAAAGGCGGGGGCGGCACTGGGGGCGTCAACGGACACGGGCACGGACTGGCCAGGCTCGAGGGTGACTGTAAGACCAGCGAAGGGCTCGCCAGGCTAGATAACGCGGATAGGCCTCCAGGACTACTCAGAGACTCGTCCTCCTCGGGAGTCCCCGCCTCTCCTACGCTGCCCAGGTTGTCCTCCGAATGGTCATCCTCGGCTTCACCGTCAGCTTCACCGTCGCCGTCTCCTCCCTCCCCCATGTATCTGACACATTTCTTCTTACGTCTGCAAATAATGACGGGAAACCGATTAGTACGCGCTCGTCTAGGTGCGCTCGAAGCACGACGTAACGTTGTCTTTCGATTGCTGCAATTTCCATCTGTGAGAGACAATCTATTTAGATAATAGCATAGAAATGTTGTAATTTTTTTATTTATATCTTGGTAACTTCCTAAAATTTATTAGGCACGACGTGCTCTACGGTAAAAAGAGTGTCAATTGCGATAAAAAGTTTGCCTGGTGTTACAATAAATTAGACGAAAGTCGAACGACGTTTACGTTAACTTTATTCGGCTGTTGTCTCTGAATTTTTTTCAATTGTCTCTGCATTTCACGCCCGATATTCGATGGAATTCTCACCGTTGGAAATGCGTAGTGTCCATAAAAAATGTTACATCTAAAATTGTTATAACTAAAAAAAAAAACATGCGATTACTCGTCATCATCGCAAAGTCAGACGCACAAAATTTTCTCATCTCGAGCTGTAGTAAATTATCTCGCCTTCTAATGCCTCAATTGCTGGAGGGAATGACGATCTTTGTGCGCCTGACGATGCTTCGATTGCTCGACACTGATCACTCGCTCGCAAATGCCATGCTCAAAATTTTTGGACGTAACAAGCATAATGTGTAAGAACTTTATACGTGACAAAGGAAACCAAACTCAATTGAAATGCCAGAGGGCATCTATCGAATCGTTGATGATCCGCAAATCAATAATTCCACGGGGAACCGCGCTCGTTCGTTTATCGGCGACGATTTGTCGTGAAACGGCCAATTGTAAGACGTACCAGAGTGGATGCAGGATGTTACGTGGAACTTGGAATGTCGCGACTAAGTGCATTCGAAGTAAAATTTTCAGTCGCGTAAAAGATGGACATCGATAGAATAGATTCCGTGTGACGAGAGGAAGAGAGGCGTTTTGCTACTGCACAATTTTCACAAGTGAGCCTGTCCGACCTCGTCCTCGATAACTGCTTCGCAGTCGAGACACTTTGCCGCTCTGCCATTGGCTCTCATTATTTATCTCTCAGCTAAATCAGTTAGTTTTGTCGGCCGTGCTGCCGAGGATGACGGAAGTTGCTATTAACTCGTAGTCACACTTGGATGTCAAAGCATTACACAAATTTTACGGGAGTTGAACTCCATTTACTGCGCGACAACGAATGGGTTTTCGAAAATCTCGTGCTGGATTGCAACATACATGATTCTTTCCTTAAGGTCTGTGCCCACGATGCTAGGACTTGGTCCAAGTTCTAGCCTCGAGAAATGTGTAGCCAATCAACTTGCGGATATTCCATAAAAGCTGCAAGTTGACTGGCTACACATTTCTTGGAACTAGAACTTGGACCAAGTTCTAGCATCGTCGACGCAGGTCTTTGCACAAATCATCAATAATTGTGTACAATAACGATTAATATACGAGGTGCATATGGGAATCGTATTCCACGGATTTGTATCTGTGACTCATAAAATCGTGTTCTTCCCAAGTTATCTTTGAGAGAAATAATAATCTGTTCTTTTGTTTAAATAAGAATAAAAAATTTAATTGGTGTTTTCACACGGATATGGCAACAGCTATCCTGTTAAAAGAACTGCAATTACAGTTGCTTGCAATCCAGTCCGAGGTACAGTCTGACAATACGAAATTGCGCAAAATTTCAACTTAAACTCCATTCTACGCGTTTAGCCAGCGCGGTTCTTTTCCAAAGAAGTACCCTTAAATGGTTAGGTTTTATACTGTACGTATAAAAATATGTTATTATATGAAAAATATTGCAAAAGACAAATGATTAGATATTTTTTAAAAAAGTAAAAAAAAATGTGAAAAAGAACACATATCCGTACAATGCAATCATCCGGTCTTAATCGTACGAACTGTCATGCTAAAAAATTAAAATGTACAAAGACTTTCTATGTGTCAAACGTTCCGAAATCAGAGCAAATAACTGTTACATATGTGTGTGTGTTTGTGTGTATTGTATATATAAATATATATATATAAACATATATGTATACATAATATGATACATATTACAGATCAGCCATGCTAAGGGCAACACTGAGTAAATTCCAACTAAACGAGAGGGATAAATAAATAACAATAAGCTGTAAAGAGCCACAACAATGAGAAACAATGCGAGCATCACGGGCCACCGTCGTGCCGCTTACTATGGGGCTCCTCGCTCGTACCTTCCCACGATCCCCATTCTAACGAGCTAATATGTCCCCGCCAAGTTTGAGAGAAAAAAAAAGTTTGGCATCTAGTTACGAGGTACAGCGAAATGGCTCGAGTTATCTCTTTCGAGCGGCTGGCCGGCCATAGCGAGGACCGACGAAGGCCCGTAGGTTTCAAGTCGGGACTGACCACTGTTTAAGAAGAAGTGTTGCAGTAGAAGGGAGGCGATAGGCTTGACTAGAGATTAACATAAGTGGGTTCTTGCTGAGGCGAGGAGGCATTGGAGGCAGTGTTGGTATTTGGCGGGGCGGCGGCTGTCCCCACCGTCCCTCCACCGCCTCCAGCCCCGACCCCTGCCCCCGCGCTACTTCCCACACCGTGATGGATTATGCTCGCGTGGATGCCCATCCCCGCTCCATGCTCCACTGGGCTGCCAAAACCAACCACCAGCCATTAAAGGGGCGCTCTCTCTCGCTAAGATATATCGTCGACTTAATCCCACCTCAATCTCGCACCGTATCGTGTCGTCACCCACACGCACGTGTATACGTTCAACGTGTTACCGCTTTTCTAACACTCGATCCCTAAATCTCTCTCGTGACGGTCAAAATCGCGGAAACGAGGCCGGCGATCGTCAGCACTTGATTGTCAAGATTATCAAAACTCCTGCTACGCGATCTTTTATATTCCGCAATGCGATTGCCAGGCATTGTATCGGATCACTATTCTGTAAGAGATAAAGGCCCGTGTCGACGATGCTAGAACTTGGTCCAAGTTCTAGTTCCGAGAAATGTGTAGCCAGTCAACTTGCAGCTTTTATGGAATGGCCGCAAGTTGATTGGCTACACATTTCTCGAGGCTAGAACTTGGACCAAGTTCTAGCATCGTGGACACAGGCTTTAAGAGATGGTTGCTATCCAACTTGTTCTAACTGTTAAACATATATCGTAGATGTATCTCTGATAAGAATGCACATTTCCGAATATTAGAAAATTCAAGTTTATCAACGAAAGATGGTCGATTGGAAATTAAGACGTTGTGCAGAGATATCATGGTTGCAGTATTGCCGGCCTCGTTGTAACGAGTTTGGAGTTTACAAGTGGAACGAAGAAAGACGGCGCAAGATATCGTGATTGTTGCATTGATCAGAAAATATGTCTCCCAAGTATCCGCGCTGACGCGAGTTTGGAATTGATCTTGGCGCACTTAACAGCGCCACAAATATCCGTGGTTGCTCTACGCGCGGTTTGCGTATACCCTTATTGTCTCACACGTTTTACAATCCTCTAATAATGTCTCAAGTATCCGCGATAACGTGACCAATCGAAAGCACAATGACGTCTTATACAGGCGGTATGTAAGTTACGTGCATTCAATGCAGAGTGCAATCGGCCAAGTCCAAATGCAACAAACTAGGTGCTTCCGGTATTCCAGTAAAGATCTCAGTCTCGATTATGGCAGGACGAACAAAAAAAGGCAGTCGCACAGGAGAAATTTTACACGCTTTACGACATGAAAATTTTACACGCTTCTAATTCATTCCCATGCACGCGTTGACGAAAGGTCGTCAAATTGGCAAGATCCGTTGGCAGACTACGTTCCCCAAACGGTTAATCTGGTGATCGCCCGCGAGACTGTCGCCTTTTCTCATCGTGTGAATGAAAGGAAAGGACCGTCGATGGGATTCGTCCTCGCCCCTTTAATGAGGTCCATGAGATTCACAAACCCAGCCGGGAGTTGGGGCATTTGGGCTACGCCGTGGCAATGAGGCATAGTGTAATAGTCGACGCTAAAAACGGGTGGCTCGTGACACCGCGGCAAACTACGAATTGTGCGCTTCTAGAAACCGATATTTACAAGCCAAGTACAGTTTGGGCGTCGTTGGGCGGCGTCTACTCGCGACTAGGGAGGAGACTAGTCGCGCGTTTCATTTACTCTTTTTTTTCCCCTTTCTCTTTGGAAGACACATTTTCTGACGGTCGCGGGCAGCTTCGCACCGCGCGCTCTTTTCTCTTTCTTTCGTCGTTCGCTCTATGCTACACTTGCAGATTCAACAGGAAGGGAGTACCGCAAGCGCGAGTTGTTTCTGACACGAGACGACCCTGTTGCGTATGACGTTTCGCATCGCATCGTATCGTATCGTATTACATCATCGATACTTGTGTGTACGTTCCGGAGATATGTCATTTGGCGGTGTCTTCTCTCTTTCAAGTTCCGTATGGATAACATGTGGATGACGGAACGGATGACGGGATCCGAGACCGATAGAGATAGTGAAAGTCGAGGATACTAGAATCGTGATCGATATGCCGCGAGCAATCTTGAAGAAGGTCGTTAGTACATGTCGAAATTCGCTTGCAAAAGTTTCCGAATCGTTCAGTCGTTTCTAAAGTGCCGGGGTATACTTTGAGTAAGCTACTCGGGCGTCATTACCCTAAAGTGTTAAAGTATGCACTTGTTATATTGAGAGAAACAAAGGACTGGCGTTACGCGGAACGAACCGGGATCCTCTTTTCCGAGATCAAGGATATCGACGGACGAAGATGTTTCGTAGCTTCTACATTAATAGCGGACAAGGCACAATTTTTTTTTAAATATAATCGATGAACGTGACATTGTCAAATCACTGGCTTCCGTAAAATTTTGCACATATTTACACGCGAATTGTGTTAATCGTACGCGCGGTCTGACCGTACGATTGTCTCATCGCTGAGGCACAAGATTTATCGAAAGAAAGCTCTGCACAAAGCTGACAAACATACCTGCAGGGTTTGCACCATTGACTTTGCTGATCTAATCCGTACCTGGCACGGCACTTCTTCATGTTATTACCTAAAAAAGGAAACGGCACCGATTAGTGACAACGATCGTAGATGTCGATTGTTTGCAAGCTCGTGGATTACTAAATTCGACGTAATTACATTCTGTCAAAAGAATGACGTAGTTATTGACATCGCCGTGTGAGAAAGGTGTGAAAAACTAACTTGAGTAATCTATTACCACGTGATAGATAAAAACAGGTGATGACGGATATATAATTTATCGCCTCTGCACGAGGAAAGTGACACGAGTCAAAAATAGCGATTTTACAGGAGAGTGATATTAAACTTTCAACTTTATCCGATATCACTTTATGTACTTAAATGCAGCAATGCGAAACATTTATAACGCTTTTCTCAATAAAAGTATGTATATTTATGAATTGATAAATTATAAAAACGCAAAAACTCCTCTTTTTGACTTGTGCCACTTTTCTTGCGCAAGACGACATGTTATATCGACAAACTGTGCGAAACTGTCGTGTACAATTCAATGCAAATAACGACATAATCTACGTAGTATGGAGTGAATCAGTGCTCGAGTTTTTGCGTTAAACTTATGTTTCTGTGAATGCCAAATGAACTCAACGAATGTCAACTAGTCATGCGTGTAACAGAACGATGTTAACCCCTTGAGGTCCAAGAACAATTGTCGAAACGCATTACGGATTCTTAAGTTTTCCGTTGAAATCTTTTACAAGCTCGACATGTTGTAACCTACGCTAGATTACTTAAAACCGTAGACGTAAATTCCAGAATTGAATAAAATTCTTCTAAAATTAATACGATAAAAATTTATTTCGGCGTTACGACCTCAAAGGGTTGTAAACGATATGTCATAAAAGCTTCATCGAAGACGCTATCGGTACCAAATGTAACACATCAAAGAATAGATTTCACATGAAAGTATGGCGCGAACAAATAAAAAAATACAAGAGTGTAATTTCCATTTCGGATAATCTTATACGGTTGATAGTCTTCGAGGAAGGATCTATGCGTGACAAAGATGCGAATCATTCATTTTGAAAGCGTTGCAAGTAGATTTAAAAAATGGTAAACATTTCAATAAGATATTAAGATAAATTGATGTTGTTCTAGAGAGCGAACTTGTCACTTTCCAAATAAACGACTTATATCTTTGTCAAACAAATAATATGGCATGCAACGTTAAATTAGCTTAAAAACACGATCAAAGATCTACTCGGTTGAAATGTCGTGATTTGTATTATAAACGCAAGGAATATATCTAAAAAATATACATATATCTAAAATATTATGGATGTGAACGCTCACCGCGTGAGCGCTAGTGAACGAAATTTTCGTATGTGGAGAATAAACTGAATGACTCGATTAAAAGTGACGACAGAACGGAAATAATAAAATTAGAATAAAAATCAAAGGAATACAGGCACAACATTGAAACGATCAAAGAAAAATTGATGTACTAATCAAGAATCGAAGTTCAGAAATAAGAGAGTGATAGTGAGAGAGAATAACAGGAAGAAAAGACGAAAGAGGCAAATATTTATAAAATAAGGCAATGTGTGAGAGAGTGAGAGAGAGAGAGAGAGAGAGAGAGAGAGAGAGAGAGAGAGAGAGAGAGAGAGAGAGAACGAGATAAAAAGATAGGTGAAAAGGCTGAAAGAAAATTAAACGCTCAGGATTGTCTGATTGCGGAGTAGGTCCCTGTAAAAATGCAAAATGGCCAGCGTCCCCAAAGTTGTATACGTAATTAATAATAAAATGCATGATGTTTCTGTCTTGATTGTGTGTTTGCGTGTATATGTGTGTGCATGTAATATCCTATGCGTAATATGTGTCAATATGTAATGCAGATATATGTAGGCACGCACGTGCGCATGCGTGTGTGCACGCCCGTGCGATTTTACTAATGTAAAAGACCATATATATAAAAATCACATTTATATATATATATATATATATACAATCTTATATATATATATATATGAACGTATATGCGTGTGTATAATAATATAGTCATAATCAAATATGTGTGTATATATATATATATAATATATAATATAATATAGATATCGACCCAAAACCCCTAAGACGGGGAGGAAACATGCAACATAATATAGTGTAGCAATATAAGAATGTATAATATAATATAACAGTATATATGTAATAATGAATAGGGTGGAGGGGGCGGGGGCTCTTTCCTTATGACGAGGGGATTGTAAGAATTTGTGGAGTGAGGCATGTGGGTACCTCCAGGATCACTGTTTGTGTCTTGTTTGCGCTTCCTCTTCTTAGTTCGGTTGGTATTTGCGCGGGAAGACCAGTCAGGGTACAGCTGCATGTGCAACTGTCTCTCCCGTCGCGCCAACTCATAATACTTGGCCTGTTCCTCTCGCCCTAGCGCGTGCCACTACCGAGAGAGAACCAAACACTTTTTTGTAATTGTACATGAACCGTGTGTCGGCTAAACAATATTTTTAATCAAGAAAAAAGAAAATTCACTAATGCTACTGCCGCCACCCTAATTGCATAAAAATTAGAGTTAGCTCACTCTATTTAGAAATTACTTTTTTTTTATTACTTTTTCGTTATCTATTTCATTTTTTTTTCTTAGCAATATCTCGTTGCCTCATAGCATTTCAGTAACACTGGGGTCCCTACTTTCCGTTTAAAGTGCTAGAAGAACAGCCTAAGTTGTCCCCTCCCCCTCGGTTGCACCGCTATTCGTCGCATATGGTCGATATTAACAACCTAAGGCATACAGGGTGTCTGATAGAGTATACGACTTAGCGAGTAGACGGTAAACAATTTTACTGGATGAACAATTTTACGCGTGCGAATAAAAGAGTGGAAAAATAACGTTGGCACGTTTATACACTGAAGAAAACGTGTTTCTCAAAGATACAGGGTTACCACCTCTCAAGGGTTTTGAAGGCTTATACCCGGGTTCTGGGTTTGGTTATTATTTCTCCGGGTTGAGTGAAATGTAAAACATCTCCTTCGATAATTATCACTTTTTCGCTAAACGCGATCAACGTAACAATCTTACATTGGCCGCTTCCTGAAGGGGGACAAAATTACCAATGAGAGATTTTACGTACGAAATTATATAACCGTTATATTATTTCATTTATATATGTTATCTTAATTTAATTGTTAAAATTTTACTTTACTTCCTGATTTGAATGTAACGATAA
>NW_011967222.1:773692-786023 GCF_000949405.1 Vollenhovia emeryi
TATATATATATATATATATCACAATAATATACCGTTTCGGTAAGCTAAAGAATTTTCTCTCGTTTATTAATTTAATTTCTCCCTCGTCAAAGCGTGATTGAAAAACTGAGAATTACAAATCTGCGGTCGGACGATTATCGCGCATTTACATTGCATGTTTCAATTAGGTTTCACTGTTTTTCAATCCTTTCGGCGATATGGACACATCCTTCGTAAAAACAAGCGCAAGATGTTCCTCCAGTGTATATTTCCGTTTGCCACCTGCCTCAATTCCTCTCAATGTACGAGTTGCGCCATTGAAATTATAAGGGGGGTAAACTGCCCCGTTCATTTCAGATATGTTGAATTGTGGATGTTTATGAGAATGGGAGAACGGAAGAAGGAGAAGAAATAAATTTTGAAGGAGGTGAGGCATCGCCGATGGACAATTCTCGTTAAATCACCGTAGCACGGTTCATCTTGGAAAGGAAGCGACTACGAGCAGATGTCGCCCCGTGGCGAGAAAGAAAAACAAAAAAAGGAGAGAAAAAAAACCGGTCAGGCCCTGGGCTCTACCAGACATCCCGCACCTAAGGCTTTGGATTTCACTCTCGCTCTCGTTATCGCATCATTGATGTCATTATTTGTCTCGTCTCATTTCTTCTTGTTCACCGGAGAACGAATACCGCTTTAGGGAGTTTGGCCAGATAAAAAAAAAGAGATTGCATTGCATGCCCGCGAGAATCCGCGTTGATTTTCTTCCATCATTTTTGTTTCTTATTTTTGTACTTTTCTTTTTTTTAGTTCTTTGCTGTGCCACATTCCACAATCCCCACAGACAATCCAATCCAATTCAGTTTCGAAAAACGAAAAAATATACATATATGCATATATGTACATGTATAAATATCCAAGAGATATACATATATGTCGTAAATATATATATATATATATATATATAGCCTGCACGTCGAAAAAAGATTGAATGCCAGAAAATCATAATAAACAAGTAAACAAATAAATAAGTAACGCAAACAAAAAAGAAACGTACGAAAAAAGAAACGCACAGAGACTTTGATCGTTTCAATCAACCAGTATAGGTATATACTAGCAATTATTATATAATGAATTATTAAGGGCCTGCTGTTCTAGCACTGGAAAGTGGTACCTCCGGTGGGATCTGCGGATCGCTCTTTCTTCCTCTTCTTCTTCTTGCTGCCATATCCGTAGTTATCCCTGGCACTCCAGCCGGGGTATCGTTGCTGGTGCAGATGGCGCTCCTGCCTGGCCGCCTCATAATACCGCGCCTGCTCCTCCCGGCTTAGCGAGTGCCACTGCGTGTCATACCCCCAAAATTCAGATTCACAGATTCACAGCCTCACAGTACTTATCACCGTGCACCGTCCCCCATTATCTCTCCCTCCCTTTCTCTCTCTCTCTATCTCTCTCTCGCTCGCTTTCTCTCCCCCTCTCTTGCTCGCTCGCTCGCTCGAACTTAGGTATCTACCACTAGCGACAAGTGGACAAGTCTATCATTGACTCGTGCGAGACTCGTCACGTGTCCCGTGAGACCCGTAAAAACCACCCTTCGGCCCTTCCCCTTTTATCACAGCGTTCTTTCTACCAAGGCGAATCTGAGATTTCCTTAGATCCCACCTACAATGCTCTATTTTTTTTTTTTACTGAGATACTAGTAGGTACGGTTACTTAGCTCCGATTAGTTAGCCCGATAGACGACTCGTCCGAGAAAAAACGTTAAAGATACATGCAGTACTCGTCTTCAGAATGATAACTCGTCTAGAATATTTTTAACAAACGATTAGCCAATATCTTCTCTTTCTCCATCGTTCGAACGTTATTGAAACAACGAAAGCTTTTCACAGCCAATATCAAAATGTATCAATTCGGTATAGAGAAAATGTAGACTTGAGCAGAAGCTGAATGTAAATTGGGCTGGGAAAAAAAATTCTGCTTGAAAACGAATTAGATTTCTCTCCTTTTTACCGCCGTCTCTATACCCTCCTCCCCCTCCCTTTCTATCCGCGTACACACATGTATACGTGAAATGTTGAACAATCTTTTTCCGTCGCGAGATAAGAGAAGATATTGGCTTCTGCACATATTAGTTAATATTACATCAGAGTGCAATAAAATAAATTTGACCAACTACCCGAGTGTAACCCAACAGCTTCTCCATCTTGTTAGCGGAGTATACTCTCGCGCAAGATAACTTACGATACATTTGACAAAGGAAAAGAACCGTTAAATTGGACAAGTCGGAATTTGCTACTCTGATGTAGAACAGTTTCTTCAAGTTCGAAAAATGTCTAAACAGAAGGTTTACTCACTCGTCTTCCCAATATTTGGTTGATCGCGGCGCTCTCTTTTAAGGTACACTCTGCCACAACCTTCGCCCTCATCTCCTTCATATACAGCATAAATGCGTTCAAAGGCTTTTTTATATGGGGTTTCTTTTTATCTGTCGAAACAACAACAAGAGGTCACATGAACCATCCACCTCGATAGCGGCTGAGGCTCTCGCAGATCCACGCGTACCGATTTCGCCCGCGAATCCTTACCTTGATTATTTTGTTGTCCCGTGTCCTGAGCTTTTGAATTGTCCGTAGGTAACGACGTGGAGTTTTTCTGCTCTATCGTTGACCTGGAACACACACGTAAGAAAAATGCTCAGTGCGAGTCTCTCGAAGGCGATCAACGCTGATTCGGCAAAGCCGAGATCGATCAACGATTGTGTACCGTTTATTGAAGTAGGACTGTTTAACCTCGGAATTGAGGGGTTCGGATTTCGCGCAGGACAAGGGGTAGGTCGGCGCGGAGTTCTGGGACAGCTGGTCAGTCAGGCTTGGCGGCGTCGGCGTCGGGGTCGGAGTCGGCGTCGTTGCCGCAGTCGCGCCGTCAAAGTAGGACGGCGCGGTCGGCGGTAGCGTCAACGGGTTCCTCAGAAAGCTCTGCGGCAGCGGCCAATTCATCTGCTGCCACATGCGATGCCGCGCTTCCACCATCGCCAGCAGCTGCATAAAGTTCTGCTGTTGTTGCTGCTGGCTGGCGCCGTATGGCGGCGGCGCGATGCCGCGCGGCGCGCTCATGTTCGACATCTGCACGAGACTGCTTACGTAGAGCGCGGTCAAGAGTTTGTGATCCGCGGTTGGTAAACCGCCGGACTCGGCGGACTTGACAGCGTCCTGGAGTATCGCCATGTTATCCTCGATCGCGCTCTCCTCGGCTACGACGGCGTCCTTCTCCTCCTCGTCGATCGACGCCTCCCCAATCTTCACCCCGATCACAGTCCTGGTCGGCCCGCTGTCGTCGGTGTCGTCCTTTTTAATCACCAAGTTCAGCGGCTCCAGGCACTCGGCTGGCTCCATCGCCACATACGGGACTGCCTCGTGCTTACTCGCGGGCCCACCGCCGAGCTGATCCAAATCGATCCATGGAACGATCCTAAACGCGACGCGATCACGCACGCTATACGGTCAAGCCCGCGTTATACTGTTCGAGAGGTCAATTATCACGGAGGAAACCAACTGTCGATGGCACCGGGGTCTTAGAGACCCTCGTCTCCCTCGCCCGTTACTCCGGGCCGTTTGTCGCCCAGGATTTGCCCCAGCCGCGCGCGGCACTCGCGACAATTTCCACTCTCCATTCACATCGCTCGCGCTATAGCGACAGCACGGGGGCTTCGTAAGGTGAGCCGGTGAGGGTTGTAAACAGCACGTACGCGGTGGTGGCGCACACGACGACACTTACGCGCCGTGCTCCTCCGCGGTGGTCCGTCAGACGCTGGCGGCAGCCTCGCTCCGCCGGAAGCCCCCGAAACGTACGTGTTTGCCGCGCGTCGTCCGCACGTACGGCGTCCTGCCTAATGCCACCGTCATCCTCTAGGCCGTGTTCGGTGATCGCGTTCATTTACACGCTCGCGCCCGCCCGCCGCCGCTCTGGCAGCGTCAGTCGTTGACGCGACTTCGTCACCCGGCGATTCGTGCGGTGAAATGTCTCCAGGGGCGGCATCCCACGGTCACCCATTCGTCATATCGCTCTCTCGCTCTCTCCGTCCCTGTCTGCGCCTTCCGTCCCTCTTCTCGCCACCCTCTCTTGCTCTCTCTCTCTCTCTTTACCCTCTCCTCTCCCGCCTCCCGCCGCCACCGCCGCCGCCGCCGCCGCCGCCGCCGCTGCCGCCGCCAAGCAGAGGGTTGGCTCTATGTGCCCACCAAACACCCCGTCTATCTCATCCGACGCCGACGACTATAGCGCGCTCGTTCCGTCGCGTCGTGTCGCGAGAACGCACCCTCCCGTCTCAATTTCTCGGTGACATTTGTACGCCCGCACGAAAACTCCACGCCAGCCCCGATACACGTCGACACCTCGCGCGCGCCTTCCCTCCGTTTCTCTACGGCGTGCCTTCGCGTATCCTCCGCGCCGGATTTCCCTCTCGCGCACGGTACTCCGTATCTCTCTCCCACTCTCCGCTGCGCTCGTCTCAAACGCGCTCGTTTCTGGCGTCAGCGGAATCACCACCGACCGGTGTTACGACGATTGATTATCGGCGAGTCTGGGGGTGGCCGGGGGAATTGCGCGAGGAGGGAAGGCGGGTAGTGGTGGTGCGGGGTTGCGCGCGAGGGTGGCATCGCGGGATGGGTGGCATCATCGCGATTCATGGCTCTCGCGGCGATAGAGACAACCCTACCATCAGCCGGTTCTACAATTCTGGGAGCGCGTGGGGGGTGGGAGAGGGGGTGGGATATGCAGTGAATATCGCATTCTCCGTGGCCTTCCTCTTCTACGTGCCGCTGCGAATCTTCCCTTTCTGGCGAGTCGTCGCGGCGCTGCCGTCGACCACTCGTCAACCTGGATATCCTGCTCCTGCCGCCACTCGCCGGCGGTACGGCGACCTGGCAGGACGGATCAGTCGCGACCACTTGCTGTGCTCGGAGCAATTTCCTCCCCCCCTCCCCTCGATGTATCGCTGTTCTTCGCCAAGAAACACTGTACGTCCGATTCCCATGTATTTGCTCTGCGGTCGATGCTGACTTTTCGGGCTTGGGACTCTGGCACTCACGCCGACTGATCGTCTTCGTTCTCAAGTAAAAATATGAATTGCCTCCGCTTCATCTGTCTCTGCCAAAACGCAGCATCCTCACGGTTTATTCGCCAAGAGACGCTACCACTTTCATGGATGCGTCAGCTGGTCAGCTTCGTGACGCTTCGCACTTGCGCGTAATGTATTATACATGTAGAGAGGGAGAGAGCAAAGCGCGTACGCCGTACCGCGCGTTTTTGTAAGCGCGCGGGTGCGGGGCGGGCGATCGCCCGAGTACTAATGTAAATTAGAAATCTGTTTAAGAGGGTAATGATCAATACATAACTGGCGGCAGCGGCGGCGGTGGCGGCGGCGGCGTCGGAATAACAGGCGCAGACGCTGTGCGGAGGGAATCATTCGATAAGTGTTGTACGTGCTCTCTCGGCTACCAAAGGAGTGAAGGGTGCAACCCCGACGAGGGGTTCGGCCGAACATTCCGGGGTAGTCGAGACGTGCTACCCCCTACGATCCTCGCGCCGCAACTACCCCATCTCACCCTCGGCACGACGCTTCCTTATCAGCAGACGCGCTGCGTTGGTACGCGACCCGTCTTGCAGCTGTCAGCGCTATTCGGGTATTATTATCGATCGCCAAGTTCTACCCGAGCACGTGGCGCTTACGTAACCCATGGGGTACGGTTGAATCGGCATACAATCGTGGGGCGGTCAGGAAGATTCTCGCAGGATTCTACAGAACGTCATCCGATGGATAATGTCTGCAGAATGGCCAGGGATACCCTCGTAGAGTGCCATTCGATAATGTCGAGTTAGCGATAAAGTTATCCACTGATTCGCTCCATAGAGTTCTTCTCGCGAGTGAACTGTAGATCAGTAACGTAGATCGCGACGTAATCTGGCAGCTATCGCAACGAAGCTTCCGTGGTCTTGTTTCCACAATGTAAGACTATATTCTCAATCGTTCCGTTATACTTTGCACAAAGGTGTTTTCTTAATGAAGAAATTGCGAGTCTACAGATTGTTTTCACGTCTTCTAATCCAATGAAATGTTCAGGCATGTGTGGTCACTTGAGAATATCGTTTAACGTCGGCCAAGACTACAATTCTTTCGGATAATATTGTTCGACTAGAACTGGCAGAAATTTATTGCGAAAAATAGTACCTCAGCCTGGCTTTCCAGCTGGACCTCCCTTACTCTAGCCGAGGGTCTTACCAATTTGACCACTGAGCTATGTAATGCACGAAAGTTCCTTCTTTCGTACAAAATTTTTCTATTTGTTTCAACTCGTGGACGACGAGCTGTTTTGTTCACGTGTGAGTAAGAAACGACCCACAACGTATTATAAATTACTTTCACCCCCTAGCAAATTATTTAATCCACGATGGTACTGCAAGTGCTGGCAGGTAAAAGCGTTCCAAGCGGCAAGTCGGTGAGTTCATTAATTGTCTTTGAAAGTTTATGCCGCCGCATCGTTTCAAAGATTATGGCGTCTCTTTTTGCCACCCCCCCCCCCCCTCTTTCTTTTCTTCGTATATCAAATGTATAATAGTCATCGTCATGATAATTGATCATTAGATCATTAACGTAAACGTGGATCGCTCACAAGTCATTGCTTTAAACGTTTGTTGAGTGATGCCAAAGTTGGAGAAATTTGTTCGCAATGTATCTCGCAAGTTTATCGCGCGGAGCGGAAGGACAAGGGATATCGGATATTGGACTGGGAATAATCGATGTCAGCTTTGCTGCTGGCTGTTCAGATGTCGCCAGCGATACGAAGTTGAGAGTAATAACGAACCTGTGATTGTGATCCAGGGTGGAGTGATCCGCCTTCGGCGCTGACACTAACGCGTGCGATGCTAGAGCGTGTGCGTGTGGACTCAGGCCAGGGTGCGGAGGCATAAGGCCCGTCGGTGAAAACCGATAGAGATCGCTGAAAAGTTGAAGCACACATACACACAGTTTAATGGGGAAAATTGCGTCTAAAAGGTGGCGAAACTTGTTGAATTACAGACACGCGAGAAAGCGATTTTCATCGATGGTACCAAATACTTGTACTAACCTTGGTAAACTAGAACTCGTGATGGGTAAACTTGTGGGATATGGACTTCGGAAGCCGGCATTCGCCGGCGAGATGGGGTACATGCTCGGTGTGTGCCTGCAAACATTCATTCATAAGTTTTTATCGTGCTGTAAAGGGACGAGAGTCCTCGATATTTGGATGAAAAATTTTCTAAGAAATTGATTACTTCGCTCGTCTCATAGTCATCAACATCGGCTGTTTCGTCCTATCCGTATGGTATGAACTTTTTGACAGGGGTGTATACAAGAATTGCTACTCGTAAAAATGTACGTAAAGTAAATGTTATAAGTGCGGTAGCATCACGTGTAAAAAATGTAAAAAATAAAAATCTTTAAACGTTCAGCTTTCAGCAATTAAAAAAGAGAAAGCAATAAAATAAAAATAATTGCAACTATCGTTAGATTTAAGTTGCTTTATTAATCAAACAACTGATCAATCATTGATATTAATTTCGATTTTTCTTAAAAACAAAAGTTTCATCATCTGTAAGTCTAGTACGGTATCGCAACTAATTTGTCTAGCAAAATGCAATAATAATGATAATAGTTGCCTAGTGTCAATTAGCAATACAGTTAATTAATTGTGATTAACAGTGCTTCTCGTAAGAGTAATTAGTTTGTGTCTCTTCGCGAATACATTGTCCACGTTTCCATTGCAAGAATTGCAACGCAGAGACTAGAATTCCATCCACTTGGCGTAATAAAAACGCCGCCGACCTTCTCATTATTGCAAGTGGCCTTTTCTCGCGCTCCGCTCTTTCCTTTTCGAGAACGGACGCCATCCCTTGAAAAATGCGACAGCTAAATTTTGTACGCGCGATGTCGTCCAACAGTTCCGTGTGGTGTAAGGCTCGTCTTGAGCGAGCAAGGATGTTGTGGCTCCTTTTCTAATTGAGAAGAAGGAACCTAATCATCCGTGGAAAATCGCAATTTGGGACGACTCGGGCGTAAAGCAAATAACGAGCAGGGGAAACGGCGGCTTCGAGCGAAAACCTGATCGTAAGGACCTGTCTCCTTGTGAAAAGAGGGTGACGTCTATGAGGACTATAAGGTTGAGGCAAGGTTCAGTATCCGATGTAATAGACCGGAACTGAGAGGACGACTGACCAAAGCGGCCCACACCTATCCAATGTCCAGATTTGTTCAGAAAACTCAACCGGAATGTCAATAGGCATCTGAGCATCGCGATTATTTGTGCGTTTTGCTTTAAAGACACATCCGTAGGAATAAGAAGGCTAAGAGTTGCGACAGGGTGTTGGTGTCTAAATAATTTTATTATAAATTTTAGACACGCGCCCCGCTCTTAGGGCCACTTTAACCAACTTCGATTAACTTTAATCTATAGATTTCTTTTCAGGCTTCTAAACTTAGTTTCAATGATACCACGCCGTTCTCTGATTTAGTCCGAACAGTGAGACACTTTCAATCTGTACGCATAAGTCTTATAATTTGTGTATTACACATGTGTCTTCATAAATTGACAGTTCTAGATGCACAAAGTGCAAAAGGTGCAGAATCAGTCCAGCATCCCCTTAAAGATTTTCGATAATTTCGCGATTGCGAGAAACATCAGAAACCAGTGATAAAAAAAATCACCTTTAAGAGCCGTGAGACTTGAGAATCGTTGCTAACGAGAGAGCATATTTTGAACCAGAGAAATCCTGATGACGTTTATCATGCAAATCCGCACACTTTACATTAAAAGAGAATTTACTCTGAAGCGAAAAATTTATCGAGAGGAGGCCCGTCGTGTAACGTTTCCCGTGTATTTTGCTGATACTTTTATGAATATTTAACAGCCTTTGTGCACAATTCGCGATATGCGATCTGCGTTGAGTGTCGGGCGATTTAAAATCGCCAAGAATCACTTCGGCGCGCGATCGAAATCCGATGCTCTCCATTACTTTTCATTTGCGTTACTGTGAAACGCAAATCGATTATTTAACGCGTAATTAATATAAAATATAATATAACGTGTGTATCGCACACACACTTGCGCACGCGCGCGCGGGCACGCACGCAGAAGTGTAAAACGATTCTTGTTCTATGGATGTCGCGCACGCGTTTACATCGCGAAATTGAATATTGCTCTCATCACACACATTCAGTTGAATATATGTTTGATTAAAATTGAAATAATATTACGTTATATTGTAACCAATCGCAGAATAACATGGAATATAATTGTATTACATTAAATTGCTTTTATCATTTCATTATTTTCATGTTGTTTTTCATACCAAGAGAATAAAGAAAAAGTAAAATTCTCTCCTTAAACGACAAATATGTTTTCACTTACCAGGAAGCAACTTGCGTCATTTCCGGACTAAGCATGGGGTATGCGTACTGGCCCGTCGAAAAGGGGTACATTGGTGCTCTCGTGAGACCTGGAACAAAAATATCTAATATCATTGTTTTATTCAATATCAAATTTTCTAAAGAATCTGCGATTTAAAGGATATCTGGTGGTTTCAGTACACCCTGTATATTCAGATTTTTCTTTTAGCGTGTGGCGTAGAATCGTTAAGTACATTATTGGATGCCCTTTTCGGAAAATGTTTCCGTCATCTCTTTTCATTTCCATTCTTACGCTTGTATTTCGTCGACAACGGAGGCCGAACCTCCCGCAAATTAATGCCGACGTTAGAACAAGGAATAAATCCGCCGTCCATCTCGTCTCCGCGATTAGCGGCGTCATAATGCGTTTAATCTATCATTAGTCGGCAGCGTGGCCAATTTTATAGTGATGACGTTTAATTTAATCGCTGTAAGATCGCGAAAAGACCGACTAAGACCGGTAACGAGCGGATGCACGGAGGTTTCTCTATTCGCGCGTTATAATACAAGCGACATTTCATTGTAGGACGCATTTTTATAATGGTCTTTAATTAAGGAAAGACTATTTACACTGTATATATGAAATGAAAGAGTTGCATTTAGCTCTTATTATCAGAAGTAAGATCAAATGCGAATAATATGCGTGCCGTTATTTTGCAGAGAATAGCAGTTTCTTTTTTCATTACGAGTATTACAAGTTATTAATATTATCATTATTGTTAGAGATATTGCAAATTATTGCAGTTTTCGTTATATCGCAATATGCACGCACCGATGAATACTTAAATATTATCACGACGAGATCAAAGAAGCGCGCGATTAAACGAGAAAAGAAAGCTATGCTTTTAATATATCACATAGGTTTGCAGTACAAACACTCGAAGCGATGGAGGTCGAGTTTTCTCTCTTTCATGGCGAGAGAACGAACATTGATCAGCGTGCGCGGCCGCACCCTCTGTAACTAGCACCCGACACGAAGTGAAATGCACACGCCAGCAGGATCGTCCAGAGAACAGTCGTTGATGAAATTTAACGCCGCGTAACTCATCCTGGATGGGCGGCGGATGAACGGTATCGATATCAATCTGATTTTTACATAATTGCGATCGATCAAGTCTGCGTTACATTGATAATGAGATTGTACGCGGCACATTCCGTTGGAAATTTACTGTTCTCTAAAAACACATTATTCGATTGTTTTCCAATGCAAAAGACGAAGAGATATTGCTAAAGAATTTTATCTTCTGTTAGACAAAAATTAAGCGATAATTTGCCACTTTAATTACCAATTAACCTGTTTTCCCGCTGAATGTGCAAGAAAACTTGCAATTTTAGTTGATGTACGCGCAATCACTTCGCCGAGGAAAGTTTGGAAAGAAGCAGGTTTAGAATCACTTCGGATAACAATGTAAAATTATACATGTACATGGCTATCGCGGGTTGAATAACGGATAAGGTATATCGCTTTTACATCGGTATCTAATGTAACTAGTACGTGCCGCGGAACCGATCGCGGCTCCAAGAGAGCCCGGGAACTGTCGGGCGCGGATATAAGTGGGGTGCCTTTGGCGAGGCGAAGTGTAATTGGCTTCATAAGGGTCGACGAGAAGCGCCCGGAATATCGGCAAGCCTGAAACCGCTTGACGAGGCCAATCTCTCTCTCTCTCTTTCTCTCTCTTGCTCGCTCGCTCACTTGCTGCTATTCTCTTTTTCTCTTTCTATGTCATTCGACATAGTATATGCGAACGGATTGCATAGA
Organism: Vollenhovia emeryi; assembly: GCF_000949405.1. Taxonomy (NCBI): domain Eukaryota; kingdom Metazoa; phylum Arthropoda; class Insecta; order Hymenoptera; family Formicidae; genus Vollenhovia; species Vollenhovia emeryi. The sequence goes on from NW_011967222.1 coordinate 784,903, forward strand.
TTCTCCAGCTTGTTTCCATCCCGTTCCTTTTTGCGTTTTGTGGGCGAACATGTCCCGAAGGCATATTCCCCGTGACAATCTGGCTCTTCTCTCGTCCCCTCGCGCGTGCTGAAATCGGTCAACGCGTGGTTTTCCCCGGATAGGGCCACTCTCAATCCCCAACTCTATAATGACCGATCGACCGTAAAGAGATCGGACTTCCGTCTCCGGGATACCGTTTGCGTTCGGATAACGAAGCGCGCCTACGTTACGCAAAAACAATTGCGCATCGTAAGTTATATTGTACTTTTGGCCGCTTGTCGCTCTGTGCACGTGACTTGGTCCTCGAAGTGCAGAGTTCGGTCAAGTGCACATTTCCTTTTATATTAATCAGATTGGTCGAATAATGTTCCAGTTTTTATCCGCTTCCATTGAGAAAATTAGTTTTACATTTTGAGATATCAGCATGTTATTTCTATTTTGCAATATTATTTGTAATACCGGCAGAAAAAGATAAAATTCGACGACGTATGTAAAACTCGCGGATGCTGCAGCTTTTTTTGTACAATGGAGCTACTTTCGATCTTCGCATAACGACGATTAGCCACTCGACTGTAACGAGACCGGCTCCCACTCGGCCCCGGGCTTTTAATCTCATTTGAATAACGAAGCACACTCGAGCTCGTGAAAACAATGGCTGCCGAAACGAAATTTAATCCCACGTAAAAGTAATAATCCGATATTTTATCTTGCGCGCGAATTTGTGTGCAACACGATATATCCGCCTACGTCACTTTAGGTAGAAATCATGAAACAAATTACACATTATGTTTATATGCGAAAATTCTAGTATTTTAATACATCATTGATAAATTACGGTTTATTATTTACTTTCTGATTTCAATCATGTCATCTCTTATGAAAGATTCAAAGTTTAATATATGATGAGACGGGGGAGAAATTAAGACGAAATAAAAAACCTAAAATTTCTCATATTCAATCACTTTTCTAGTAAGCGGATGGGAACAAGGATTAAAATTGAGTACGAGTTAATCTCAGTTAATGATAAAAAGGGACTGAAGATGAAGCCGTTCAACGTTAGCTTAATATTGTAGAAACGTGTACTCGATAGAATAGGAAGG
>NW_011967222.1:787521-899661 GCF_000949405.1 Vollenhovia emeryi
CTCTATTCGTTTAATACGTCTAATACGTCTAATACTTGGAAAAGTACTGGAAATTGGGGGGACGTTTAAAAAAAGGGAGAGAGGGAGGAGTAAGAATAGAGGGGTATGGAAAATATAAGAGAAACAGAGAGGAAAGATAACCAAGAAGATGCGAATGAGAGAACGAGGAAATAGAAGGATAGCGGAAAGGGGTGCCTCGTAATATCCTGACGAGTCCGTGGATTCCGTCATGTGTGCTTAATCACTTTCCAGTTGACTCGGCAGTCTGCAACCCCATTATCGGCATCTCACCATCCGGAAAATTACTCTTTTATTCTCGAACAACTCAGCTTCCCGATGTTCCGTGTACCACGATATTCTCTCTCTCTCTCTCTCTCTCTCTCTCTCTCTCTCTCTCTCTCTCTCTCTCTCTCTCTCTTTCTTTCTTTCCTTCTTCTCCCATTTGCCCGCTTCACTCTTTTCCTGCTACCAACCAAGTCGATTTTAACTCGGCCGGTGCTCGAGAGTTCTTTTTTCCAACTGCTTCTCGTAGCTTCGCCCAACCCCGCAAGCGAATTCGTCTATTTCGCTCTATTAAACCTTATTGTCGTGAATTCTACCCATCCGGCTTCCGGAAACCGGTAGTACAGGCTCGGAAACTGAATGGGTGCAGTGAAAATAAGAACGGAAGCGGTGAAGTAGTGTGAAAAGAAACAAAGCAGAAATTATTTCTTTCTCTTTCCTTCCCTTAAAAAAATTTATCTACTAATAAACCAAACTTTTATTAATATTTTGTGCTTTTCTTACTTTTTAAGACGTTGTTAAGAAGCGATAATTCGATCGGTTAAACAAAGATTTAACGACGTTGGTGTAACCATAAAGGATAAGAAATACGCGAAGTTATAATTTTTGTAAACGATTATTTTGAAGGTCAAGAGCTCTGTCAAAAAGAATTTTGATGCAAAACCGATCTTTATTTGAAGTTATATATTTTTTATATAACAAAATCGTGAAATTACTGCATAGCTTGAGACATCTATCTCTTGCGTTTAATGGCAGACATTTTTTTTGCAACAGGATATTAAGAAATTTGTATTTCTTTGAGAAAAAAGTAAAACATAATCTACTAAAATCCTAAATATTAAGTCATCATTATTGTTTTCAGGGGTAAGAAAGATATAACAATCTCATAAAAATAAAAATGCTGAAAGTTAAAACGTCAGAGCTATCAATAGAAAGTAGCGAGGTTGCGCATCGTCGACAATAGAGATTTAATAAGAAGCTCGTGTAAGAGAGACGGTGTAAAATGGTACGTTATTGCGATTTTGTTTAGTTCAGGACTTACGTTCACATGATGTTAATATCGAAACTCGAAACGAATTAATGTTATTTAATACTAATGGATAATCAATCGAGTTTTTATCGAAAAGTTACTAATATCCATTATAAAACATGATTGTAATTACTGACTTGTTAATATTATTGTTAGCCAACTTTTACTCTGTATATGCGAATTGCAAAATACGAGGCTGTTGTTATTTGTAAATTGCTGCCGTAGAGCAACACATTTGTTTTCGCATAGCATTGGTGGAGCAAAAGAATAGAATCACCCAGAATTAGCAAAAAAAAAACAGCAAATCGATCTTATTTATTTTCGAAAACTAGTAGATACGAAGATTTGCACGGAGAGAATCCATAGTGAGGAAGAAACGCGAGAAAACCTGAACATCGGTGAGAGAACGAGAAAATATGTGAAGAAAGAAAATAATGAAGAGGAAACATGGCGGAGAAAAGAGAAAGAGAGAAGTTAAGCGGATCAATGGCGAAGCCCCGATGAGGCGGAACGCTGGGATTGGTAGCCATATCTCCATTCTTTTTACATTTCACTCTCCCTTGCCTCTCCATTACCGGCTCACTTGCTTTCTCCATTTGCTCTCTTTTGCTCCTTCTTTACCATACAGTTTTCTTTAATCAAATGTATGCAACGGAGATCGAAAAATGAAGCTAATTAGAAGTATATCCATGGAAGGATGGGAGAAATCATGGAATTGCAAAAATTGAAAATAAAGGAAGGGACGAGAAAGAAAAGGGATTAGAAAGAGAGACTAGAGAGTGAAGAATGGACACGAAGATTACGAATGGGAGAATGGGTAGAACAGATGAGGCGCGGAGCAAAGAATAAAAGGGAAGAAGGAGTTAGAACCGCAGTACTCGACTGTCTGGCAGCGGGGGAGAGAATGGACGAATATGTGATGGGTTCGGAGAAGTATTGAGAGTGCGGAGGGGGGGATTGTCGTTCCGAAGTGGCAAAGGAAGGGGCATGAGACAGGGTGAGGTCGAGTCTCGGCTCAGTTCGCGAAGAGTAAAGACGGAATGCTCCCTTGTTTGCAAGACAAAGAACCTGAGCCGCCGCGCATGCATAAACGCTATCAACATCTGCATATTTCAGAGTCTAGGGAATAAAGAATATCTTACTCGTACTTGTTTATTGACAAAGTGATACGAAAAACCCTTGGAGTCTTTTTACAAAAAAAAAATATATATTACGAAAGTAAAGCTATGAAAACTGTGTCCCAGGATAAGTTGGTAGAAGCGATGTTTAAGCTCTTTTAGTCGTGATGCTATTTCGAAACTTCTCAAGGTCGCATCCTAAGAGCATTGACAGTGTATCGATAGTGAAACATTCACGATAATTCGAACTTGATAGAAGAGGGAAGAGTTCCGGGGATAAATCGAGGGCAGAAACTGTCGAAACTAAATGGGTGGATAGAAACCGCCCAGAGGAACGCCGCATTCTTGGCTGATTAGCCTAATGATGAGTCCTTCCCTGTTCTCATACTTGATGTCAGCTCGCTGCTCTTCTCTCTCCCTCCCTCCCTCCCCCCTCTCTCTCTCGCTCTCGTAGAGCCTCTTCGAAGATTATGCCACCCTCTTCACAGCCTCCATTTGGATCTCGACATCATCGTACCTCTTGACTTGATAAGAAATATTCCTTCAATTAGAAGTTTGGGTATTGATGCAGACTTTTTAATTCGACTTGACTTGCATCGAAAATATGCTCGCGATTAGCCCGAGAGCAGAAAGAGAAATGGAATATTCGACATATTCGAGTAAAGGCATTTCTGTACTCTGCGCATCAATTAGTATGTTCAGAGACTTATCTACTATTGGTTGGTGAATACAGATAGCTTCGTTCACTGCAGATTTATTCATACATACATTCATGCTACATGTTAATAGCAGTTCATCATTTTGTCTACTGAATCGTTGCAACGAAGATTAACGTGTGTTAACGCGGTCGCAAACGGTTTGCGCAAAGGCCAGGCACAAGCCTGACTCGCTTGGGTCAGGTTGTAACGGCCATGTTAATATTTGCGCAGCTCGATACAATAAAATTATATATAAAGCTCTCTCTCGACGGGGCGGAGCGTGTCGATTACGCGAGCGGGACGAGAAGTATTCCATCAATTACAATTCGAGAGGAACGTCAATATTTGGCCGGACAATAGCGGATTAACTTCGTGAAAGAATTGTTGATTCAACCGATACGCATTGGGAATATCGAGACTGTGCGGCGTATTGTCAGTAGTTGAAAGTTCATGTTGAAAGCGTGCGTCGAGTGAGATTTTATATTATTAACGGCTGTATATTTGCGATCAAGATATTTTGCAAAATGTGATGATACGCAAACGCAGTTGATATACCGTTTACAAATATATCAATAAATCTGTGACTTTTGACTATCAATGTCATTATGTGAAAGTGGTATTGATACACTTTACGACAGCTACAACTTTAATAGTAAGGGCCAATTTCACAAACGTCGGTTAACTGTTAACCAGAGTTCAGTCAACTCCTTTTTCTATCTTGTTCTCCAAGAAGAGACAGAAGATCAATTAACTTTTGGTTAGCAGTTAACTGACGTTTGTGAAATTGGCCCTAAATGACAAGTAAATGATTTCAGGATAGTTAAAATGTTATACATATGTATCAATGAATCAATTTGTAGGTTCACAGATTTTTCGTACGTACACATACATATACGTTTCAGATTTGGAAACAGTATATAAAAATTCACGCAAAAATATTATTAGGCCACTAAGGTGCGTATTTATAGTCGTGATTCTGCTGAAAAACTCACAATCAGCTAAAACCAGTCTTGAAACATGATACTGTTTAATAGATGAATCTTGAGACTTAATTTGATATTTGTTTGTAATTTCGCTTCAATAGAGATTCTCAAAGAAAGTTTTAGAAAATAGTTTTTGGATTTCGTATCATCTAAGATTTGAATCGAGAAAAATTGCTTATCGGCGCTTAATCGAGGTTTTGACTCTCAAGACAAATTTCGGGTGAGTAATCGATCGGGTGAGTAAAACAGTTCTAGAGATGTACTATATATAAGTGGCTGATAATAAAAAGTACTTACCAGCCGCGGCGGCCGCTTTACCCGCGTCCAACGTGCCATAGGGTGGTATACCCATATGGGCGGGAGGTGGTTGCGTCAGGTGGTCCCCGTTCGGACAGAAGAATGGCAGCCCACCTGGATGCGTCCCTGCCAAGCCCATCTTGCTCGCCTATAAAAAATAAAAAGCTATTAAATATTGTTTCATTTGATAATATCTCGGTGAATCAAATTGTATAAATGCGAGGGCGATCAATGTTACTTCGCAATTTTACGAAACATCACAGAAAAGTCATTTAGAATTGCTGCAATATGTATCTATACTCGACATAGCAGCATACGTTAAAGATCAATACAACGTTAAAATAAAAAATTAAAAGAATATCTAAAATCTTTCAATTGTTAACATTTATTAATAAAACATTATTACACAGTAATGTATATAACAAAATAATTAACAACGAAATGAATTTATCTGCGTGGTTTTGTCGCATCGTTAATGCTGGCCGCCATATTCAGTCGTCCGTAATCAAATCGAGCTACGCGATTGGTCGAAACCTTACTGTTGCTTCTTAAGGCCGAATCAGACTAGCAATTGCAGACTCGAATTGGCGATTGACTTCTAGCCAATGAGAGTTGAGTAAGTCGCTGGCTGCTCTCATTGGCTAGAAGACAATCGCCAATCGCCAATCTCAAACCGACAGTTGCTAGTCTGAAGCTGAAAACACACAAAGAAACTTAAGCAGTACGACTTAAGAATTTCAATCAATCGGAATTTTTGGCACTGCTTACGCCTTTACTCTCATTGGTCATTTTCCTTAAGTCTTACTGTTTAAATTTTTTCGTGTATTCGGGCTTTGATTCGGCCTTTACGGAACGAGGGTATTAAGGCCCGAACACTTGAAAAATCTTAAGCAGTAAAACTTAAGAATTAAGGGAAATGACCAATGATTGTCGAGAACGTAAGCAGCCATTTTGAAATGTCAGCAATGCTGAAAATTCCGATTGGTTAAATATCGTAAGTCTTAAGTTTCACTACTTAAGTTTTTTCGCGTGTTCAGGCCTTTAGTTTAATCCTTAGCATCGCGTCGGTAAATCTGCTCGCTTATCACGCACATGATATTACATGATGTAACGTACACCGTACGTACGAATGCGAATCGCACGAGTGCGTTCAGACGGTAACATCAACGGTATAAAAGGTGCAAGGATAACGCCAGGGATTTACCGTTGACATCTCTCGAAAGAAACACGATATCCAATTCGATTCGCTCCAAAGGGGAGCATATCGAGGAGTGCTTATCGAGGAGCAGCTCAAGCGTTAATTTGCAAAGACCGTGTGCGGGATTGCGGAGGGAGGAATGTACTTCTCGAGGCATGAGGGGTTCGTTCAACCTTTCCGTGCGTTCGTCTCGACGCGACGTATCGTCGAAATCGAGTGCCCTTCTCGAGGATAGCAGCGTAACCCACCCAGCACTTGTTCAACCTCCCTCACCCTCTAGCTGCTCTTTGTCAAGTGACAGTCGATGAAATTAGTTCAATCTGCTCGTAAGCTCGCAAGATCGCAGGCGTACGGTTTCGTCGCCGTCCCTCTCTTCTCGTTCTCCTTCTTCCGTTTCTCTTCTTAACGTTCCCGCGAACGATCGATATAAAGGCTCTCGAGGGATTGTCTCTTATCAGCCGCGATGCTTACCATAAGTGCGGCGGTATCGCGCATCGATCTGACCGCCAGTAGAAGTCCAGGATCGAGAGGTTCTCTTTCCATCCAGGTCAGTACTCTCGAGAGGAGTCCGACAGCTTCCTCGGCGGTGGGCTCGTCCTCGCCATCGTCTTCTTCGATGCCGTCGTTCTTCCCATCTTCATCCTCGTCACCATTGCGATCCAACCACTTATCAGTCTCTATCTCGACCTTCACCCGGCAGTGCTCCTCGTCCGGCTCTCTCTTCCTGACGAAGGGCGCCAGCGCGCTCTCCTCGTCGAGGATCCAACTACCGAGTTCGTCATCAGTGATTTCCAGTCCAACTTCCCTGGCGAGGCCCTGTAGCTCAACAAGCAGCATTCTATCCTCCTCCTGATCGACCGCGTGGATTCTGGGCGGCAACATGGCGCCGTTGCATCTCACGAGCGGATCATCGCGATCGCGCGGTAGCGTCCAGCTGCGCGCGAAAGTCTCCGACCGAACGCTGAGCCAGGCGCGATGAAGGTCCGCGAATGCTTCCTTCAGCGTGAACCTTTTTAGATACACGTCCAATCGGTGATCGCCCTCTTCCTCGGGCAGGCCCAAGATCGAGGGGGCTTTGTCACGGTAAACGCCACAGCGTGCTCTCGACAGTATACCGGTAGCCAGACGCACTCTCAACTCTCGGACCACCAGTCGGGTTTCCATGCAGTCCTTTGGTACAACAAACAGCCGTACAAGACCGTCCGCAGCGACGCAATCGCCTTCCGGTGGCAGGTAATCAGCACTCTCGGCTACCAGCACGGCGCCGTCCGGATGCATCGCCATCGCCGTGACTGCGAACTCACGGTGGAACCACCAGAGGAAGAGATCGGCAGTCAAGGAACCCCTGCCGCCGCCGGCGTACACCACCGGTTGGCTCAACATGTTGACCCTGCGTAGACAACGTGGTCGCCAGTGGCGGCCGGCCACCAACAATCGCGTCCGGTGGTGGCCCTCGTGATCCGCTGCCCCCACCACCCACACCCGTTCGCCGCTTGGCGTCGCGTCGCGGCTTCCGATGCTGCCGTCGTCGTCGCCGCCGCCGCTGCTGCTGCCGCCAGCACGTCGCTTACCCGGCAGATCCCGCCAGTCCAGGTAGCAAACGTGGGCAAGATAGATTCGACTACGGTCATAATTTTCCAGGGCACTTCTCAGTCTCTCGAGGGCGGACGACGAGGACGAGACGTGCGCGACGCCGTGATCGCCAGCATGGCCGCGCGGCGTCGTCGTCGCCGTCCGGCAAGATGTGGAGGACGTAGACACGGGGGAGGGGAATGGCGACGAGGAAGACACGGTGGTCGAAGAGGAGGAGATGGGCACCGACGTCGTCGCCCCTGTTGCTCCATGAGTCGTTTCGCCGTCGTCCCGTCTTGTCCCCGCGGCGTTCTGCCTCCGCTTTCCAATCCCGTCGTCGCTCTGATCGTGAGTGCTTCTCCGCCTGCTCCTAACCGCCGGTTTGATCGCCAACGGATCGCTCGTGACCGACGAGGTGGAGGAGCGCGCGGGCGACGAGGCGCTCGACGGCGGGGAGCTCGAGCGGCGCGAGGACGTGCAGGAAGACGGCGAGGAAAGCGCCGGCGGCGACGACAACGATGTCGACGAGCACGAGGTGCCGGTGGTAATCTTCTCGCTGTCTCTCGCCGGTCGATGCTTTCTCCCCGCGACGTGTCTCTCGCGTCGTCGCTGCCTCTCCGGATAACGATGCACCGGGGTACCGTTTTCACGGGCTGGCTCGGAGCTGCTCTCCAGGGGCTGGCGCATGCGCCCAGTCCACTGCGATCGACCCTCGTTGCACGCCGCCGTTACCGCGGGCTTGTCCATTCTCGTTGACGCGACTGCCGTTCCGCTTGACGTCACCGTCGTCGTCGTCGCCATCGTCGCCGCCGCCGCCGCCGCCGTCGTCGTCGTCGTCGTCGTCGCTGCAATCGTCTCTGTCGTCGCCATGGTCCCCTCGGTTTCCACAGGACCCAGAGAGACGTGCTGATCGCGCACTTGGCGCCCCTTGGTGGCTACCTTGCTGATACGCGCGCACTTGCCGCCGCGAGGCGGCATCGCACGATCCAAGCGCATTCACGGCCGCCTCGGAGTCACACGCGTGCATACGTGAAACGGAAGTCGACTCGTCGTCGTGTCGCAGATCACCCGACGGACGTGGCGAACGGCGAACTCGCGGCCGATCTCGGGGAGCTCATCGCGCGAGAGAGCGCGCGCGCGCGCGCGCGATCCGCTCATCTACGGCGCGCCGGCATCGCCTACAACCGAGCGATGACTGAGCGAGCGGCCGCGACGCGACCGTCAAAGGCCGGAGCGGGAACTAAAAGGCTTTGATGTACCGCCGCCCCGGCGCGCACAAAGCGAAAGCGGCTCCGACTCGTTGGTTGGCACGGCGCGCGGGGGAGGGGACGATGCGGCGGGGAAGCGAGGAAGTCGGAGCGAGATAACAGGAACGCGCGGCCGAGCGCGAGTGGTGGTGGCGGCGGTGGTGGCGACGGCGGCAGCGACGGCGGCGGAAACGAGACAGAGGGGGCACAACGAGATGAGAGACACGTACAGTCGCCTCCTCGTTTCAGCGTCCACGCGTATCTGCACTGTGCCCGGCCGCCTCATTCGGCGGATCTCGCCGCCGTACGCCCGCGCCGCTGCCCCGGGACTGTACTGCCTGTCGACGGCGATAAGATAAGATTTTCGTCTCCGAGAGCGCCTACCCGTCGAGCCTACAAATTTCTCCGATGCCGTTCGATGCATCGGAACGACGCGAATGTGGTCTGGAAGCCCCAAGCCCTTGTCTTTCAAATTCGCTGTAACACCCACTCGGTTTATTTTCCTCCTTCTATCGCGCCTATGTGGAGCCACTGATCAAAGGTCGCGAGAACAACGACGTAATGTCTGCTAATGTTACAATTCGCGAGTCCGCGGAAATATAAACGCGAGCGACAATTAGCGAGCACACGCTAAACGTTGCCGGGCACGTCCGAGACGTCGTGTGCGCATCAACGACGACCAGCTGCCGAAGACGTTGGGGGAGCGCGAGGTCTGAATACGGGCCAAAGTCAACTAAATATACCGATCCATTTGGCCGCGTAATGGCGGCCGGCGTGTTTGGAGAACGCTTCTGCTAGCTTGCGCGAAACAAGTTAGTCCACAAAGAGGCGCAGATTTGTTTCTGCGCTACGGAGTTAAAAGCGCGGGCCTTTTCACCGGTGTTTGTTCAGGCTGTTTATCGCGCGCGCTAAACGTAGATCGTTGACACCCGATCCCGTGGCACTGTAATCAGAACGATCCCCCAATCGGAAAAACAACGCTTCCGGTGAATTATACTCGCGATTAATCAAGCCCGTTTCCCCGTCTGCCGTCGCGCGGGCGTGACTAATTTTATACAGACAAAGCGAAAATAAACTTTGTATCTTGAATGCTTACACATGTACTGCATACGATACGCGCCGCTGTTAACGTATGCAGAATTACCCATTGGCATTCGTTTTGCTTAACATCAATTGAAACTTAAATCCGACGTTCGTCCGCGTCGAAATAATGAAACGGTGCAAAGTGCGGCCGGCGATAAAAATTTCGCGAGGTCCCTTGTCGACTGAAAAAAAATGCCGAATTATTAAAGAGAAAGAGGGAGGACAAGGCCGAGTGCGGGGAGAAGAGAAAGAGATGCGAGGCGCGACGCTGAGATTAATATTACAAATCGGATTTAGCCTTGGGCGCTGGTCGCGCGCATGATTATCGGCGTGTCGGCATTTCATAAACGCGTCCACATCAAACGCAGCGGGTCGGTCGATCGCGATAATATTTGTCACGTAGTTGCGGTACGTGGCGGCAGGCAGGCGTGTGCACCGCGCGGCTATACGGTAATCGATCGGCTATGCCAGCAGCCAGGTAGGTAGGTACTATGCGTGATTACTCTCTCAGGTACGTCGCCTGCTATCTACACGCCCCCGGACTTTTAGGCGTACGCGAGTAAGCGAGCGCGGTCCGGTGTGTTATTGGAGACGAAACGATCCGTACGATCGTCTGCGTTTCGAACTTGATGCCGAATGCACTGTGCTTTAAATTGCGTACTAACGCCGGTGACATTTTCTTTGTCGGTAATTATAATAAATAACTGAACAAGTAATATTCGGCTACACCTGGCGGAAATTCTATTGCGATATTACGTCAAAGATTAGTCTCTTCAAATTGCCAGTATAATACTAAAATTCCAAATTTTATTCGATCACAGCTGGCCACATTTGTTAATTTCTCTGTCAATGCAGAAAATTTATTACCTCAGCCAGGGTTTGAACCTGGCCCTCCCTACACTCTAGGCGGGCGTTTCACCAATTCGACCACCGAGGCATATGATAATATTTGTCGCAATAACAGTATAAAGATGTTGTCTACGCGTCTATGTTTCGACTTTAAACTGCGCGCCGATTTTACTTCAGCCAGGGTTCGAACCTGAACCTGAACCTGAACCTCCTACACTCTCGGGCGTCTCACCAATTCGACCACTGAGGAACGTGCTAATAGTGTACTAATCTTCGCGAGATCGATACTAGTAAGTAGAAATATAATCTTCATCTTCAACCTGGAACCTGAAACCTCCCTTTGAAAATATATTCAACACTTTTATTATGCAAATTGAACCCAAACTATCGATTGAGTCCACTTAAAAGTTCATCGGATCAGCCGTTGTTGAGATCCGAAAATCTCTGAGGGCCTGTCAACTCGCGTACTCGCGCAAACTACACGGTCGGTCTCGCGCGCGCGGTTCTAGCTACGCTTATACTTGGCGCGAGACACTGCCGTGTCTCGTGATCGTGATGTCTAAATTTTTGCTGTGTTCTTTTTCATCACTAGTTTTATTTATCGTTGCTTCGTTTGGCAGGGCGAGGAAAGACTTAAGACTCGAAGTTCATTCAAAGAATACACATCCGTTTGCTTTATGTCTTACAACTTCTTCGGGTTGCGTAACGGTTCGCGTGTCCGTCTTTCTATCGTGATAATACTGGAGTTTGCAAGTTAGGCAATACCACGGTATCTAGTAACACTCAGGATGGAAACTAGCCGCGCACGTTCTCGACTAACGATTTTAGAATGCCGAACACAATCAACGCGGCGTATCTATTGCCATATCTGCTCCAAGATCGTACAGGCTTCCTTTCTACGACCGCGATATAAGAGCAACGAGCTTATCTTCATGTACGTGTAGTTTTTAATTGGATTATCTGTCCCGGAACGCCGCCGTTACAGCGCCGATAAAACGCATTTCCATGTAACGCCCGCGACCCCGACGAAACATATTTTAACGATAGCCTTGGCGATAGAACGTACGGCACATATATCATATCCTTTTCTCGCGGCGTTCTTTGTCGCCTCGATTGAGCAATTTGAATCCCGCGCTTCATTTAATAGTCAGATGCCTCTGTGCAACTAAATTATCGCGCAAAAAGATAATCGCACACTGTACCTTGAAGAGCTAGAAATAGAATCTTCATTTATTTTAAAACAGCGAGCTTACTGTCAACTGGCAAATTTTATTGAATTCGTCCCAACATTTTTCGACCTTACTTCAGGCCCTTTTCAAGTAACAATACAAATGAGAAAACAAGAAAAATTCCTAGACAAGTCATCGTCGTCCGTGAGATAGAGTCAAAAGATAAAAATTAGCGCACGTCCGAACATTATTGAGGCTCGACTAGTAATATTATTCAACCGTACCTGGCGGAAATTTTATCGCAAAAAATATTACCTCAGCCAGGGTTTGAACCTGAACCTCCCTACACTCTATGCAAGTGTGGTTATTCACTCTGTTCTCAGTTGACTTCTCATGTTCACCTGGACAATCGATTTGTTATATACCCTCCTAAGTTGTAACGTTCTCCGAAACTTGTAGACTTATTTCCTCGAGAAGGGCCACAACCCGGCTGTGGTCGAAACGTCGGAACAATTTAAATAAACCACCTGCCAGTTTAAGTTGTGTACAATTCTTTCTTTCGTAAACAGAATCTGTATAGATTTTGTACGGGACCAACTGTCCTAAATTGTCTACAATATTCAACGCAGAGTACTCATTAATTAATCATCGCCCCATCGCGTTGCGGAAAATAATAATCATTACGTCCAGTTTATCGCGAATAATTACGAAAAAGGGCGCGCTGATATTTACATAACTAGCGCGCAGCTACGCGAGCCGACCGTTCGGTCTATTCTCTTCTCTTCTCTCCTCCGAGGCCTTCGTGGAAATACATGCAACGAAAACTGATACCTTGCGACTGCCGAGAACCGGATACCGGCAGGATCCGACGCGAAACGCGGGTATTATCGATCGTGACTCTCTCGCAGGACGAGCTGCGCGGATATAATCGAATTACCTGGCGAATTTGCGAGGAGGGTGGCCGGAGACCGATTCCAAGTTTCGGATGTTGTCTCTCTCTCTCTCTCTCTCTCGACTGCGTCAGAGCCAAATCGTCAAGAGCAGCCTCCCATTTCTCTTCTCCGAGAAAGAGAAGGGGGGAGGGGAGTGAGAGAGAGAGAGAGAGGGAGAGCGCAAGATTTTACCATCGATTTAACCCCCTTCAACCTGCTACCCCTCTCCCTCTTTCGCATGCAATAACACAGCCATACGAATCCTCCACGCGGAAGATCGAATCGGACCCGTCTCTTTTCTTCCCGCCTTTAGTACGGCGACAATTCGATTCACCCTGTAGTCGTGGCGAAAAAGTGTCAGACAAGAGCGGAACTCTCCCTCTCGATCGAGGAATCTCGTAACGTCGTAACAAGTTCAACTCGTCGACATCGGAGCTCTCCCGAAAGAGGGTCGGCGTCGGATTCGCGTTGAAAAGCGATGCAATGCCCATTCGGGCAGGAACGTTCTTTTTGTTTCCAATTATATTGCGCGATTTACACAAATCCGCGCATTTATTCCGTGCGCGCTGAGATAATTGTGTTGAATCGATCTTTAGCTGTCGCTATAGCGTTGCTAGCCCCACAGCGTAAGAGGTGTAATTATAAAAATGTAAATTGAAAAGAAAAACTTTAATTTGTAAATGATATAAATGTCAGAATGAAAGGACGTAAAGGGTACTGACGCTGCCAACATTATTTTTAGTTCAGATTGTATCGGTGCGCGTGAAGAAAACTTAGCACGGGCCGTGAACGACACGCTGTGGTTCTAGGATTAAGTGTCGTTTGCGAAACGGTCAACGTATACGTAACAGAAGTTATTATTTTATGGGATATTATTAGAGAAGATACGTTTACAGATTGCCATTTTTGTCCCGCACTTTCCCCAGTTCTTTCCCTTTTCTACAGCCGTCATTGAAATTGACTCGATCTAGCGGCAAGGTGTGCACATTTCGCTTCTCGCGTGGCACGAAATTATGCATGAATTATTCGAGATACGTTAATCTGGTTGGCTTCCGGAGGAGCCGTTGCCACCGCTGCACCGTTTCTCCTTGCTTCTTTTCTACCAACGCGTTCCCTTTCCTCACTTCGTCCTCGTTCGCAGACTGTAGACGAGACGAGGTCGAAACCAGGGTAGAAGGGTGAAGACTGACGAGGGTTGGACCAAGGCAAAGCAGCGACCTCGGCTGAGGGGACGAGTTACAGGGGAGTACGGGGATGGTGGAGGAAGGTTAGAAGGGGTAGAGGAGAAGAAAGACAAGGACGAGGAATAACGGCGGAAAGAAGAGGGCGGAGAACCCGGCGGAGGAGAAGGAGCGAGGAGAGGGGACGCGGTGAATGGAGCCGCGGTACACGGAGGCGGTGGTGGCCAACCCCAAGCTGAGGTTGCCGGGGCAACGCGGGAGGCGTAGGCGCTCTGGGGACAGGGAGGAAGGGTTTCCCTCGCTCGTTCGACCAGGACTGCCGCGAGGGTTGCGGGGGCGATGAGGAGGTTGGATTCTGACGCGGCGCGGGGGCGCTACGACATTGAGGGGTGGCGATACCGCCGGGCGGTGGTAGGGCTCGGTGCGGGAGTGGAAGGGTTTCAGCTTCGGCCTCGGCGCCGACGACCAACAATCGACGACCGGCGACCGACGATCGACGACCGACGACCGACGACCGACGTCCAAGTACGACCGACGGCAGCAGAGAGAGGACGGCGAAACCGTCGCTCTTTCTCTTCTCTTCGCACACACCCTTCGTCCCTGTATTTATTCCTAAACAGATCGTGTTACCGCGAGCGGACTATGGAATTCTCGTCAGATATTCGTAATTCTCAGCCGCAATTTAGGTTCGAAAAAAAGAAAGCGTTAAGACATCGAGACACGGTTTCAAGATTTGTAGCTCGGTACTAAAACAGTTTGAAAATTATTTCCCTCGAATTGCCAACTGTATTGAGATAAAAAATATTATTCGTAATTTTTCAGTGGAGAAACTCGTGCAAACGGTTTAAACGACGATTGTGCCGTCCACTTGAAAGTTGTTAAGAACATCATTGATACGTTTTTTTGGTCACGCAGTGATAACAAAGTGCAGACATGCGTTCATTAGATGTAAATCGAACATTACGTACAATTACTCAGAAGAGCGGCCTGAATTTGACAGACTGACGCAATAAGCAAAGCCGTGCGTACGTAATTAAACGAGACACTGGAATTATCTAGTCAATATGATGCGGGGAACATGACAGCGCGGGCACTGACATAATCGTTATCTTGTAACGCGTGTACTTATACTTGGTGTACATAACAATTTAAGAACTCACCCTCCCGTTTTTTTCCCAAAGTCTATTAAACGATTTTTTATAATTTTAACACATTTACGATGATACCGATAATAAATTACAAAACACATTTTTATTATAATAGAATACATTTCATTACTTTCAAACAATTTTCATTACCGAAACCGCGTATCACGAACGATGAATTTTAACAAGACGATCAACATTTAATGCTCTGGCAGGTTCTGAAGTAAATTGCGTTGGATTTTCGTTCAATAATGCTTGCAAATCTGTTTTTTTTTCTAATTAGAAACAGAAGTAACGCATGTCGAAAATACTCTTTAGGTCCATTTTTAAGATAGTAGAAACACGATTTTCACTACTTCTATTGTTAACAAATGACTAAATATTATGGAATAATATTGAAACATCAAGGAACAGTAGCTGTGATTGGAATATCTTCGAAAAGACTGACATTAATGCCATCTCTTGCAAAACCCTCAAAACTAAATCACACACCTAATAATATAGAAAGTTCTCTCGTTAAGTTTTCCACATTTAATTAATAGAATCTATAAGTTACGACACGGCTAATGTGTCAAATTATAGAAATTAGTAATAATGCGACCAAGGGGAAAACCGCTGTCCAAAATCTTGTACACCACTAATGCCCAGTGGACATTACTTTATCTTGTTTTTTCTTATTTTATCTTTATAATGTCCCAGCAAGACCTAATCAGGGTGTCCAACAAACTCAGTGAAAAAAATTCCCTGACAATTCCCGGTTTTCCAGATTTCCCTGACCACTGGACACCCTGGCTAATGCCCAAACTAATGCCCACACGGAAAAAAATGCTATCGAATTAAGCAAAATGAAGTTGCTTGAATAAACGTTAACGTCACGGGCTGCACACGAACATAAATGATTCACTCGATTGTATTTGCTATGGATTTCAATTTTAAGCATTGAACTAAATATCCAGATTATTAAGACAAAAATCGGATGTTTTTCATTTATTAATACTGATTTTGCTTCAACGATTTTCTTTCAATTACACTGATCTTGTTCATATAACATCATTTTTTCCCGTGCAGTAATGTCACAAATCTGTACGCCACAATGCCCTCAACGGTCTCCCCCTCGAATGCAAGTATCGTACAATCGGATAAAAAAAGTGTTCGTTTCTTCATCGCTGAGTTGCGTAATAATAAAATCTTGGCGATTTAAAGACGTGATGTAAGGATTCGATAATAATCACGCGTGGTGAGGGGCGTTTAGGCAGATTATAATACGGCTCGCCGGAAGTATGCGTAATCGAGCGAGACCAGAGTTGTTCTAGAAGTAATCCATATGAGGGTGGTTGCGAGAGCGCTGAATATTCATTGGGCGAGATTGTATAGGTGCGTACTTGCGCGCATGCTCGCCGTAGCCGAGAAGACGTGGTGGAGCGAGACTGTAATCATTATACCTCGTGTACCTCGCTCGTCTTCGCACTGTTTTTAAAACGTGCCGAGATTACACGCCGTTGTTGCAATTACGCGCGTTTGTGCTTACTCAACCTCAATAGCGCATTTTCGTAGGCGCGGACAACGTAAACAATTTGGCGAATATTTTTCTAACTTTCCTTTGTAAATCGCGCAGGGTGTCTCGAAAGTTACTTCCCTCGTCTACGAAAAGTTTTACTTTTAAACGTTTCTTACACAAATTATCGCAAGTATCGCAAATCAAGGAAACGCCAACAAACTTCTGTTTCTAGGCAAAACTTTGTGCAGGAAATTCATTTGTCGAATTTAAAGCCCCATTCATTTTGAATGAATTAAGATGCGATCGCGATATTTTTTTTTGCAACGAGCGCTGGAGGTTTCGCGTTAGTTACGTGAATAACGAACGCACGAGGCAGATGCGGCACATTCGCGGTGGCGACGATGTCAGCGGTGTCGACGTTCATATTATAAATCGTGAGATTCACATATGCGAGACACAATTGCCCGGAGGCAACGGCGCGTCGGTTAGTTCTTCGTGTTAAATAGGATGGTAATTGGTCGAGTGTAGCGTTTCACCTATCCGCGCGCGTGCATGCGTGCGCCGCGCGCGTGCACCGCGCTATGCACGCGCACGCGTGGCTCGGCAAAAGCGCACGCACACGCATACGCGGTACCTCGAGTACACGTCTCCGCACGCAACATACCTGCGCTAATAACGGCGGCGATGTATCGGAGTTAATTAATCGCGAATACCAAGTTTGCTGAGCTGCGCTCATGAAGACTGCTTCTGGTTATTATTTAACAGAATTCTGGCAAGATGCGTTTAGCTCGGCGTCATGAAATAAAATAAAATATATAATCGAGCATTACGGCATTCTCTTGGGAATCGTACGATAGCCCTTGTATATTTGTAAAATACACATTAACGTCCCCCTACGTCTCGTTTCGTCTATCGAGAGGATAGGTTTTTCCCCCAATTCCCTACAATTAAAATCCTTAAAATTCATGCAGCGCACAACGTTTCGGACAATTCTACAGCGAAGGGTTAATTTCCGTTTATCTTAACTCGCAACAGACTCTCTCTCCTCAAACGCCACCGCGGGCGACACCAAGAAAACCAAAGCGACAACTAAAGCGTATACCTGCGTTCGACACTCGTGACGAGGGAACGAGCTTGCCTGATAAGAATGGTGGACGACCGCGTCGGGTGGTCCGGCCGCCTCTGACCGGCGCGACGGGGAGGAACCGGGTGGAAGGAGGGTGGAAGGAGACGGGGGACTGAAGGGAACGGAGAATCGAAAGAAAGAAGGTGGGAAGCGGAGAGAAGGAGAGAACGAAGAGCAAGGGTAGACGGGGGTAGGTCGGCGACGACGGGGTTGAACATGACTACGCGAGTGCCGGAGGGGTTATCGATGGTGGCGGATAGTACGTCGGGGCCGTGGGCGGCGGGGGTGTGGGCGGCGGGGATTCAAGTGGAAGCTGCGGCCAATCCGAAGGAATCGTCGCCATGGCTACCGGCGCCTGCGTCCACCGGCTTGCACGCAGACTTGCCTGCTGGGACACGTACACGCGGGGAACACGAGCGCACGACTAACTATCACGCGCGCGGGCTGACGCATGTACGTGCACGCCAGGATCATCCCTTTCTCGCGTAAGTACGTTCTTCTCCTTTCCGGTGCCGCGACGCCGCGCTTTGCCAACGCCGAGACGCCCAAGGATCTACGCGGGTGAGTTCCTCCTTTAACCCACTTTCCGCTGCAACTGTTACGAACTTAACCCTAGACCGTTAACCGCGCTGATTACCAGCGACCCCGCTAATCCGTGCAGTTTCCGATCGTGCGTTGCTTTTTCTTTCCTCGTATGGCATTCCTCGTGATAAAATGGAAGATTTCAGGTTTTCCTCCTGGCAGATATGGGTACGTTTATTTCAGTAAGTTTATTGTATCGACATTCGTACACGATCTGTTCGATATTCGTGTACGATTATCCTCTTCGCGCTGGCAAGTTCGCTTCTCAACGAGATTGAAACGAGATTAATGTAGAATGACACCGTCCTTTCGATATAAAGTAGGACTGGATCATGTCGCGCGGCAACATGTATAGAACTTTGTTCAACCCACTTTTGTGGAATGGCGATCAACCTGCAACCGCATGCAGCCGCTAACTGTTGCTCCCTTGCGAGATACTTCAGGATCTCCTTTCGCCTTCGCCATACCGTCGTCGCCTGTGTCGTGTTTTTCAAGGCACCCCTTTTGAGGCGCACGAAGAACACAAAGAAAAGAACGCTCTTCAGAGAAGCACCAAAGAAGCACACCACTTAAATAATGCCGGGCAATTTGCGGAGTGCCGCACCTAATCCTTTCGCGGTTCCGCTAACGCGCGGGGATACATTAGGACGCAAGTGTGTATGGAGATTGCCTTCGCGAGTAATAATTAGATCGCGCGTATAACGCAACTTTGAATAGGGCGCAGGTATTTCGTTCAAATACTGACGAAACTTCTCCCGCTGTGTCTTTCAAACTTGCAATATTTTGTATCCGGTTTCAACCTGATATGAAGAATCAATTTCCATAAACTGTAACGCGTACCCTTGTATACTTTCTAAATTGGGTCATTTTAGAAAAGGTCAAGACTACTCCACTCTCTTCTCACGCAATATGTTCCGTGTAAAAAAAATCGCGTTATTTGGGAAAACCGTTTCGAAACGCTGTGCGCTATTTTGTACTGAAAGCTGTTACATGACTGAGTTGGAAGAGAATAGGGGTGAAAAAATAACGTATGAATGATAATTCGAATCACAGTACTTTTCGAAAGAAAAAACCGCATTATTTAAAAAAATATACAAAGAATTGCGTCGAAAGAAAACACGCAGAACGAAACCGCTAAAGAGAGAGGGTGACATTTAACGATATGAGTAACATCTAATACCGAATTCCCCGCTGAATTCCTCTCTCCTTAGTCGGGCTCGAACAAGGTTTTTGTTTCTTTCAGGAGCAAGTTTACCATTATGTAATGTTGGCATTTAGAGCTCACAAGGTTGTACAAACGAGCGCGCGTGCGCTAGGGAGGGAGTGTCCGCCTAACCCGCCTCGAGAAGGGCTCTTTCCCCTTAAATCTCTTCTCGACCTGGCATTATGTAATTATATATTCCGTAGAAATGCAAGGGCGAAACGTAGCACCGGGCCGCCGTTTCACGAGCTTTAGATTTCTTGGTCTAGAAAGTCGCCCATTTGTAGAGCCTGTAATTTTGTTTTTTACCAGAGCGCGCCCGCTGACCGCCAACGACGTGCTTTTGACGATTGCATTTCCACATTATTTCCTGTATTTGAAGAAGCTCGCGTGCGACCATACTTCCATGCAAACACTTGCGTATTAAATCTCGAAAGTAATCGCGGGAAATTATCACGATTGAGGAACGTTCATGCCACAAAACGAATCATTCAAAGTAATATTGTCATCCTCGCACGAGTTTGTTTTACTTGGCAATATTAAACAATTAAGATTGGCGTAAGAATTAAAAAAAAATCACTCATAATTATAACACACATAATATGAAGCGTACAATTTTATTTTAAGCATCTGCTTTTACGCACTCGACCGAGATATATTCGCTGATAAATTTATTTTCATTGATTTGAAATGTGAAATAGAGCAATATTTCACAAAAAAAAACTAGAGAAAATTTGTGTGACAGAAACGTCAGCCGAGAAATGGTTTTTGAATGGTAGATCGTGAAAAGTCTCGTTCGAGTACAGAAGAAATACTTTTTCCCTCGTCGGCAAACAGAAACTTTCGGGCAAGGCCGCGCCGTTCTTCACTTTCACCTTGTTTCCCGTTCTCAACCCTTTAGATTTCTGAATTCTCTCGATAAGTTTGTATCTTATTCCATAGGGCGAAAAGTTGCCGGGAAGTCCGGCGGAACTTTTGCAACTATTGGCCGCGTCTGCAGAGAATCGATAAATTGCTATCTCGAGAGAAACGAACATCCGAGCAGAGTAATTTACAAAACAACTTTTTAACCTTGAACATTCCATATTCACAAGTAAATTGTTAATACTCAAACAAGCTGCGCTATGTAAAGTTTTTAAGCCGATAACTTGATAGAGAAAATGGACCCTCTTTTCGAGAAAGCAAACAATTTATCTAATTTAAAAAGTCCATTTGCCCGCGACAAAAGGGAGACGATGAGCAAAATTGATGAGAAAGAACAGGATCTCTCAAAGGCCCACATTTGCCATCGCCTTCGCGATCATTTTTTTCACTCACTTTCCTCCGAGTTTGTGTCTCTTTATATTTTAGATTTCGGTTGCCTCTCAATCGGTTTTACCTAGTTTTGAAACAAGCACTGTGCACGCTATCCGCTTTCTCATGTGGTTCTCTTTTTGTAACTTTCTATTATAACTGAATTTCTAATTATCGTTTTACTCAATGGGCCGCATTGAATCACTTCTTATGTGCGAATGAATGAGCTCGAACTAAAGCGAGATATCTACACGAAACTTTTCTACGAATTCCTCTCCGCGTGCAAATCGACTCGCATCGAAAATCGAACGCAGCATTTAGAAAGAAAATACAAGATGATAAAAACAAAATGTTGCATCGATTCTTTTCTCTCGCGGAGACAAACTCATGTGCGTTAAATGCGCCGAGAAAAGGAAACGATGTCGAATGCGAAAAGGCGGCACGGAAGCAGCAAATAGAACGAAACAAAAGACGAAGAGAAGGGAAATGCTTTTCCCGCCTCCGCTGTGTCTCGTCACACCATCCTTTCCCGTCTTTTCGAGCTTCGTCGAGAAAAAGGAAAACTGCGAGAGGTGCCACTTTGGAAGCACGAAGCGTTAGCGAGCGCGTAAAGCGCTTTGCTCGGTTCCTTAAACGCGAGTTCGGCGCCAAACACCGGAGGTCCTTTGTTTTATAAACAACCCGACGTTATACCTGACTGCGTGTACGCGTATGTACATATATACGGAATGTCTTGAAATCTGCAATGTTAATTTATCTAACAGATTCTTCGATCAATTCAACCTTTCTATAAAAAAAAATAATCTCACTTCCAGGCACAGGGTTGGCTGGAAGAATTCAGGGGGTAGAAAAAACCATGGTAAATTCCGGTTTTTACCGTCCCGGACTTTATTCAATGGAAGAAATTGGCAAAAATTATAAAAATAACTAATACTCTTAATTAAAATATATTTATATAAATATTAGCCTTTTTTATAGTCTTAATGAAAAAAAAGATGTTTATTTTAAATACTATTTACATCATAAACATTAAACACTATTTTAAAAAGGAACCAATATAAGTTTTTAATTAAAAAAATTATTTGACTGAAATTAATACATATTTTTAAAACGAGAACTTCGAAGATACTAAATTTTATATTAATTTTTAGTTTATGCGGGAAACGATACTTTTTTGCAGTGCTTTCTAAAAGTTTTCTTATCGTTTTTAATATAGAAGACCAGTTTTTGCCGGTTTCTTTTCCGGAAAATATCGGTTTTTACCACTGGCATGGACTTTGTCCAAAAAATGTGAAATTTTACCAACCCTGTCCAGGCAAGAATCTCGATGCGAAGGGTTTGATGATTTCTAAGATTTTTAGTACGAGTAACTCAAAATAACAGTTGTGTAATTAATTTAAAAAGTTATTATTGTGCGCGCGCGCGCACATGCACACACATATATAAAAGAGTTAAGAAATAAAACTTCCTTCCAAAATTATATAAATACACAGACATTGCAATAGTCTTTTCACCTCAAGTTTTTACTCGTTCAACAAACGTACGCGACTACCTTGGTACCTCGTGTCTGTCACTAAGGCCCGGTTTTTCACTTTCTGGTTAATTGTTAACCAGAGGTTAGTCGACTCTCTGTCTCTTCTCAGACAATAACATAGAAAAAGATAGAGAGTCGACTAACTTCTGGTTGACAGTTAACCAGAAAATGTGAAACCGGTCCCGAGTGCGAAGGTCGAGGGTAGTCCGATGTCGAATGACGTCGTTGTGCGCAATCAATGCTCGATTCTCGCGTATGCATTTGATCTGCGAAAATCGTAAACGAGGTATCCGCAGCGTAGATTTCGTTTCTGTGCGAAACGAAGGAACACCGCGACGGAATATAAGTGATGGTACGTGAAAAAGGTTTGTCAAGAGAAAAGAGCGGGGAAGAGGGGGGGAATGAAAAAGAGAAAGGCAAAGCACCTGTTCGGCGGAGTTCATGCGAGCGAAAATGTTCCGAGCGGAGACTTTTTGCGCGAAACGGCGAATAATGAGCGAAACGTCTGTTTAAACGGCGCCTTTGTACCGCGATGCTTTCGGCGATTCTTCAAAACGGTTTTTATCCCCGCTGTTCATCTGAGTCGGGCAACGAACGAAAGTGTTGCGTGTGACGATTAGAAATTACGTGGAGTATCGTGTACCAATTAAGTAAAACAAGCGTGTATGACACTGGTCATTATTCCGTGAAAGCTCACAAAGCGTTGCGAGTTTTGGTTTTATTTTTAATAGTCGCATAGTTTTCTGTATATTTGACAAATAGCTCTGGCCACTCAAGCGCTAAAAATGCCTCAGCCTGAACTAAAGCCAACCGCACACGATACCATAATTCCTACTGGATTGCTTACGAGAGCCAATCAGGATTTAAGCCAACGGCACACGATACTATTTTTCCTACTGGATTCCTTACGAGAGCCAACCAGGATTCAGCTTTGAGTCACCTGATCGAAAACTCTGCGTCCTGATTGGCTCTCGTAAGCAATCCAGTAGGAAAAATAGTATCGTGTGCCGTTGGCTTTAGCCTTAAGTAATCTGATCTAAAACTCTGCATTCTTATTGGCTCTCGCCAGCGATCCAGTAGGAAAAATAGTATCGTGTGCCGTTAGCTTAAGACGTCAGATTCATGCGATACGTCTTACGTTGTCCCATGAGAGTTCTCTCAATATTCATCGCTAGAATCATATATTATATAAATAATCTACACTAAAAATGCCCTCATTATAAATATAATCGATTGTTGATAATTTATGTAGAAATATTAATTATTTAATGATAAATATTTTAATGATACATCGTTTTATTACGGTTAAATAAACGAGTAAATTAAAATAAAGTTTATGCGAGAAAGATTTTATAAAATCGCGAAACGAATCGGCTTGTTAAATCAAATTTCTCGAATACGTAACAATGTCAAAGACTCGGATTATATCATTCTTTTCATTTCTCCCTCTATCTATCTCTTTGATTGCCACTTTGTTTGAGAATTCGTATCGCGTTCGAAAATGAATAATTCGTAATGTTAAATGCCAATATATTCGATACATGCTCACTGGACACACATTGCGGCGGATGTTATTAAAATATTTCAGTCGGCTAATGGTTAAATGGCGCGAGCTTGAATTACTTGTCGTGACCGATCGATGTGTCTCTGTGTGCACGACGCGATCACCGATTTTATTTTACACTAAAGTCGCGTTTTCTTTTTACTAGGAAACATTTTTCTTCGTTGCGGCAAAAGTATCTTAAATAGAAATAAAAAATTGTCAAAATAGCGCATTATACAAATTAACTGCACGTTTGTCCTTGAATTTTCTTTATGGGGAGAAGTTACGACTCTACAAATGCACCGAAAAATATTAACTGCCTCTAATGATCTCAACATAACAGCGCGTAAAGAAAAGTTTGAATTCACGTTGGAGTGGAAAAGTACAAAAATATCAGCGCTGAATTTAATATATTCTTCGAATAAAGTTTTGGTATATTATGGAATTAACGAGCCTCGCCGTAAACGCAAATACGGCTGCACGCTCTGGTAATTAGTTCCTAACGCGGGATTAAACTGCAATTAGCTCGACGCCAATGCAATTTTGCGAATTAAAACGGGACCCCGTCGGCGACAGGTAATCTGATGTACTTTCGTTTATTTCGTACCTATGAATCGCCATTTTGTGACCTTTTAAACGGACAAATATGCATTCAGTGCGGTTTTGTAACGGTGCTATGTGATTTCAACACATAGATCACGCCCGATGGTCGATCCATTCTTTCTCTCACTCTTTGTACGCATCTCTCTCTCTCTCTCTCTCCTCCCTCCCCTCGCCCCTCTACTGTCCTCTCTACACCGTATTGAGCCGTATTGAGTTTTCGCGGTAACTCGTTTAACTAAGCAGTACGCCGATATTGGTAATCTGCCAATGGCCATTTAAATACCGGGACTGGCCTCCCCCTTTTTTCGCGCGCATTTTTACCGGAAAATGTCATTGTTGACTGCACCGGCACGTTTAAAAACCGGTCACCGCCAGTATTAAAAGCTACCCTTCCAAGGGGAATTCAATTATTCTTCGACGTTCGCGGATCGGAACTTTGCGATAAACTAAAAAAACTGCGACGCGCTAAATGTTTCACACTCGAGTTCTTTCAGGGCGCAAAAAGAGAGGCCCGGTATTGTGTTTTGTGCCTGACCCAAATCAAAGGGCAGGGATACAAGGCGAATACAGCGGATATACAACGTATGCGGATAATTTTATATAATTGCCTCTGACGATCTCTAACACAGGATGGACAAGAAATCCTGCACATTTGCCATATTTCACCAATCTACGTGATCAATTAATATCAGATGATATGTACCAGATATGAGCTGCAGAAAATAATTGTTTCTCGGAAAATTTAGACTCGCTGTCTGGTTTCGTAATAAAATTTACGACGGAAAACAGGATTCGTCGATTCTACTATGCGTTATGCTACATTTTACACTACGTTACGCGGGTACGGCAGATCGACGAGGCTCACTTAATCCCAGACAAACGAGAATGCCAAATTCAAAGCTCGGAACTCGCTGCCTCGTGGCCACGCACGTGCATCGGCAGTCGCGTGGCCCACCGGTAGCATATTTATCAGCCGGTGTCCTCGTAACGTGCGCGAAAAAGAGACGGCGATGGAAAGAGCAGCCGGAGAGCAAGAGAGAGGAGGGCGCATCTCGAGACTCGAGAAAGGGTGCTGACGGGAACAAGGCGCGAGGATAGAAATGTCGTAGCGGGAAAAAAGAGACAGTGGGCAGAAGCTGGATACGTTTGGTAGGGAGTGGGGAAGGGAACGACCTGGGGGCCATAGGGGATGGAGTTAGGTCGACGGATGGGTGGATGGTGGTTGGGTGGCTCGGAGGGTGGCTGTCGGCAGGATCAAAGGGCGGTGCTCGTTCGAGCTTTCGAGGGACGGTGGCGCTCCGGGATAGAGGGAGCGGCGAGGGAGAATGGGGCGAGAGAGGGTAGAGAGTAGTGGTCCACGCGGAGAGGTCGAGGGGGGAAACGGGTGGCGCGCTCGGGGTGGTTCGAATGGAGCCGACGGGCCGGAGGGTAGAGATGGGTGGCGATGCTACGTGGGTGGAGGCGACAACGAGCAAATCTGATTTTCGCTCCACTTGCTATGCCTCTACCTCTTCTACCCGCGGATCTCCCACCCTCATTTCCCCCCGCCGCTCTGACCGTACGCGTTTCCCTCACGCATAATTCCCGTGCGCTCTTTATCCCGCTGTCTCACTCACCGGTATATGTGTTGGCCGTCGCCCCCGCTTCGGCATATCCTCGACTTTGGCATACTTCACACAGTCGGTACGTACTACTGGATATACCCCGCTTCCCCCCCCCCCCTAACATCCCTCTATCTCTCTTTATCTATCCATCTCGTCGCGTCTCTCAACAAACCTTACCAGCCCGGAAGTTCGCTACAAACTTTCACTGCGACGTGGCGCGTTAACTCGTTAAAATGTTTCGCGATTGAATATTCTTAACGCTTTAGAAATCAGATTAAAACATTTCGGCGACTTTCGGGATCAAACATCTATTTCATAATTTACGTAACGCGTACACAAGGTTACTTAGCGTTAGAAAGTTGCGTCGTGTGCACACGTAACTTTTGGAGAGTAACTGATTATAAATAACCGCTACAATTAATACTTTTTGCGCATGCATAAATATTTGTAAATGCACAGTTTCGAATCACTTGTCATTTGGTCGAAGTAATTCTGCCTCCAAGACATTTATCGATTCGTCTAACCATACCAAAGCCAACGGCATACGATACTATTTTTCCTACAGGATTTAGCCCGAGGGGGAAACCGCTGAGGGTATTGTGGTGTACAGATTTGCGGCATTACTGGGCATTTTTTGGGTATTAGGCCTTGCCTGGGGCATTATAGAGATAAAATAAGATAAGATAACATAATAAGATAAAGTAATGTCCACTGGGCATTAGTGGGCATTGGTGTACAAGATTTTGGTCAGCGGTTTCCCCCTCGCCGCTGAGGGTGTCGTGGTGTACGGATTTGCGGCATCACTGGGCATTTTTTGGGCATTAGGCCTTGCTGGGACATTATAAAGATAAAATGAGATAAAGTAATGCCCACTGGGCATTAGTGGGCGTTGGTGTACAAGATTTTGGCCA
The DNA here is from genome assembly GCF_000949405.1 of Vollenhovia emeryi. Taxonomy (NCBI): domain Eukaryota; kingdom Metazoa; phylum Arthropoda; class Insecta; order Hymenoptera; family Formicidae; genus Vollenhovia; species Vollenhovia emeryi. The sequence continues at coordinate 814,201 of NW_011967222.1, forward strand.
GCGGTTTCCCCCTCGATTTAGCCTTAAGTCACCCGATCTAAAACTCAACATCCTGATTGGCTCTCGTAAACAATTCAGTAGGAAAAATAGTGTCGTGTACCGTTGGCTTAAGTGACAAATCATATATAACAATCTCGGGACATTGAAAAGTTTACGAGGCCACGTCGACGCTTCCTTTAATTTGTTCACGAATACCGGATGTAGTTAGGTAGGTGAGTTCATACGCTAGACCGTGCGCTAATACTTCTCGTTACTGTATAAGTGACTCGGTTGGTGAATGCCTAAGTTACTCAGCAATCTCGGCGGAGTCTATAAGCGACGTTGATATTTGGTGAAACATGGTACAAGTGCCGGATTTCGCCGGAACTCTGCGAAACTTTGCCGTAACATATATGTGTAATCGTTTCTTTCAATAGCAAACTATAATTATGTTCTACTATGTCGAAATATATATAATCCGACAGATTTCATCACTGAAAAAAATTTCTGGTTGAATATGGACGAATCAGATAATTCCTTTAGGATTTACCAGAATTCCTTTAGGATTTACCAGAATTTCTGTAGGATTACAGGAATTCTGGTAAATCCTAAAGGAATTCTGGTAAATCCTAAAGGAATTATCTGATTCGTCCATATTCAACCAGAAATTTTTTTTAGTGATGAAATACTAAATTCAAGTCTAGTTCTATTGTCAACGATATGGCAATAAATTTTCTTTACGTCTCGTGAAAAGGAAATTTGATATTGCGCTGATTTGCAGATCAGCTTCGCAAAATAACATTTTCGCCAAAAAAGAAGGAAACATGTAGCCAATATGTACCAACGGGGAATGGCATGATGTGTTCGCTCGACAAAGAGAGAACGTTTTGTAGGCGCCAAAAAGGGGGCCTATCAAACACATCGACCGGTAAATTAAACAGTCGGCCGGTGACGTTCAAGGTTTGACATCAAAGTATGAGAAGTGGTTGACGCTCGAAGGGCACGGAAAGAAAGAAGACAGGAGAAGAAAAGGGGGGAGAAGGAACGACAGGGAGAAAGAGAGCGAGAGAACGCCCCAAGAGAGGGAGATTCGCAAATTTTCTCGGCGAGGAAAAACTTGATTACGAAATTTAGAGGCGAGCGTTAAAAGGATCGTCCCAGCAGAAGAGGGTGGGCTAACACGGCAGATTGTTATACGGCGCGGCTGGAAATGAGGCGCGAACGAAACGTGACATCATCAAGAGAAGTTAATTGCAAACGACGAGATAGTAGATTATAGCGCAAACTAGCTCGACACTTTGTGCGCCACGCTTCCTACCTTTCCTAACCCTCCGTCCTTCTTCCTCTTTTCTGTTCCTGGTCCTTGCTTACCTTTGAAAAGAAGGGTTGGGGGATGAAAGAGAGAGAGAGGAAAGAGAGAGAGAAAGAGAGGGGGAGGGGGAAGGCAGGAGGACAAGAAGGATTATTTGTTCATCTTTCCTTCGAAACAGCAGAAGACTCACGCGAAAAAAAGAAAAATAATGACGGTAACTATTTCAGTAGTAAAATTTGCAAACATTTATTACATATACATATGTATATGCGACCCAATGTTCCCAAAAGTTGGAACGGATAAGATTCTCTTTCAGCGAAACGTTTCACTCAATGTAAATTTGATATCAGAAGAGCGTTAATTATGCTTGAAAAATATGTTGGAATTTGAATGCAATTTTCTAGTTACATTTGCTATTAAAAATACTCGACTTTATCGAGACGTTCGTTAGTCAATGTACTAGAGGTGAAAGATAGAAAGTACGCACATAATCATGTATATATTGTATAAGTAAATATATTGCAAAAATATTTCATGATAAAAAAAATTTTAGCACAACAAATTAATATCTTAATAGTTTCATATATGTTAGTAGTATCGGATGTTCCAAATTATATCATAACTTTGAGATAAAATAGTCAATTGACCCAGGCGATACTTTATCACAGTGCAGCAAACGAGATTTTTGTCATATTTTACCCCTCTTTTCTCTCTCGCGCCACATGTTCGACGATATAGTTAAATACATAATGCAGCGCACCGTCATTCAAACCTCGGCGAGGCGATGACAGATAGAGCGAAAGACAGAGAGGAAACGAGAGCGCGAGAGCTCCTTTGATCGGGAGCGTGTAACCGATGTCGCTGATTTTTATCGTCCCGTAACAGATCCATCAAGATCGCCGTTTCCAGGCCACCTGGCACACACCGTCGCCCCGTTATTGCGCGTTTAATAACACGTCATAATAATATGTAATTTCCTACGGATTACCGTCTTCCCCGTTCTTACACACGCCCATGTACACACCAAACCATTTAAAGTACACATATGCACAAATACACCGCATTGCGCCAGCTTGGTCGCGTCCAGCTTGGGCAACGAGGGAAGAAAAATGGATGAATAAAGGAAGGAATGAGGGGAGCGCGGGGGGAGTCGAGATCGACAGGAGGGCCGATGCTATCGCTACTCTTTGTGATGAAATCCAGCACAATGACATATAACGGAGGCTTCTCTTTCGATATGCGTGCAATACTCTAGAAGAGCCCCTCCCCTTTCAAGGACCCTACGCACGAGCGCCAGCCGGGCTCATTTCGCTAATAAGGCGTCTTTCTTTTCGATCTTTCGCACTCGTACGACGAATCGCGCATCGAAAAGTTCAGCGTAAGATGCATTCGCGTGTCGCTTGGGTACAGTGATGAACAGAATGGTTGCGACACTGGTTTTTTTTTTTAAACGAGTTTAGGAACTCGAGAAACAGACCGGAAACGCGCAAAACGGTTTCGGAATGGCGATCGAGTAAAATATTCCCCGGAGAAGATTTTAAAACGTTATCCTCAATCTAAACGCATGTTCCTACACTCATTAAAAAAAAGTGTCGCTACCATTCTGTCCATCACTGTACTGCCGTCGTAATCTAAAAAGCAGTATCTCCATTTTTGGCCATTGTAGTTAATTCACTTTCTACGTTTCTTAGGGCCAGTTTCACAAACGTCGGTTAACTAACCGAAGGTTAATTGATTCTCTGTCTCTTCCTAGATAGAAAAAGATAGGAAGTTGACTGAACCCTGGTTAACAGTTAACCGACGTTTGTGAAACTGGCCCTTAGAGAAAGACTGTTAATAACACGTGGACATACTGTAACGTGTATAAGTTATTTTATGTTAATCTAGTGCTCTTACTGTTTTCTAGCCTTGTAGGACAACAGATATTTCTCTAATAGCGAATTCGGTTGGTTGCACTAGTGCGCACTGAGTGCACACTAAGCCTTGTTTACAGTCAATTTTTACATTTAAAGATCATCTTGAATACCTCTTGCAATATTTCTTATCCAGAAAAATGGCCTGTACAACGTTTACACCGATCATTCTTTGACTAAATACTCTTTGAACATCAATTTAAGACAAAGTTAAATATAAGAACTGACCATAAGCAAGCCTCAGTGCGCACTTAGTGCGCACTAGTACAAGCAACCGAATTCGCTATAAGAAACATAGAAAGTGAGTTAACTACAATGGCCAAAACGCGTACCCTTATGTACATGATTTATGATTAACTGAAGAGAAACTTACATCTTCAAGATTTACAAGTGAGAAATATATCTTTGAGAATTCATTCCCGCGGGATAATTCAGATTGACCAAGGAAATCCTGATATTTAAGCTGAAAGATACAGAGAAAATTCCATTTCAAGAGTAACCAAGTTTGATCATTATCTCATCCCTCATTTACACGTATTCTCTGCTTCGCCCTTATCGCTGCAATCTTTATGCCAAAAGTACAGGCTGTCTTAAAATTAACCACACCCACATGTTACACCGAACGGAAAATTTCATGTCGGATAATATGAAAGATGCTCTTTTATACTTTTATACGTAACATGTCTCGTGTCCCTGGAACTCTCTGGAATCCGTCATTGAGATCGCACCACTGATTTTGATACGTGCTGTATAATACGCGGCGCGCGTGTGACCGTCGAATGATCCACACACGCGCGCATCGGGCATAGAGCGATAGCCGATAGCCGGGGCACTCGTTCTTTAGTCAAACCTCCGCCCCTTTTCAATCGAGAGACTTCAAACGGTGGGAGCGTGGAATCATGATTGGAACGGCTGGCTGCTAAGCAAGGCAGCGAGCTCCCTAGACCCGGTTAGCTCGCACGGCGTGTCCGCGGGGTGGATACGCCGGAACGAACCGGGGGCGGTTCTCCACCACCCCGGTTTTCTCTTCCCCCGTCTTTCCGCCCCCGTTCTTCATCGTGCCGGGTCCCCCTGGATCGAGCCCTGCCGTCGCCGCCGCCACCGCCGCCACCGCCGCCGCTGCTGCCGCTGCCGCTGCCGTCTCCACGACTCAACTCATGATGAAATTCCTAGCATTCAATCGCAGCACCGGCCGCAACTACCAACATGGAGAGAGCGATAGCGAACCACGGGAGAGATGGAAGGAAGAGCGAGAGAACGGGCGCGAGCGGACGAGAGAAACGGATAGGAGAATCGAGAGAGGATACCATCGAGGCTCGCAGAGAGTAAGCTTGGGGGGCGTCCGGGTGATGCGGTATAGTGTGGCGTAGTGTGGTGTGGTGTGGTGCGCGGCTATCACAGCCACTGGGATATTCTCTGGCAGGCCTGACACGCCATGACCGTACCCCGGGATGCGGCACAGAAGCCTGATTCTCTACTCGCTCTACGCGCTCGCTCGATCGCTCGGTTTGCGTCCGAGCTGTACGCGCTGGAATTCAAATACAGTCGTGGGGGGTTGAAGGGGGACGCGGGAGTTGCCGGCGGTGGACGGGTTTCCGTCGAGATTGGAAAATACGATCGATCCATCCGCCGCGTCTACCCACCACTTCGTCGCCCTCCTCCTCTTCATCGTCCCCCTTCGTTTCTTTCCACCCTTATCCATCGCTCGACTTTCCTCGCGGCTCGAGACAAACGACGAAGCGAGGCGCAAAGCGCAATGATGGAAATTCTAAGCGAATATTCCAACAGTGTGATAACTATACAACTATAGAATTATTCTACAATGTATTATAATGTCGCTGATTAAAAATCATATGCACACGAAAAAACAGATTTCTCGTAATGAAATCTGTCCGATGCTTGTGATCACAACTGATATTCAATTACCTATTTCTATGCTACGCGAGCAAATCTTTATGATTCGTACAATCCGTTTGTGTTCAATAACAGGGGCTACAGGTGAAAATAGATAAACTTCTAAAGAGATTCACACAAAAATTCGTTCAACCCCCCTTGTCCTCTATTCTTGTTGCGATACCAACTTGACTTTCTCGCGTGACAGAGGCAAAGTATACGACACACTCCGCGTCAGTGTCAATATAACTTCGTAATTAATCGTGTATGGAAACTTTATCGACGCTCGACCTTTATTAACTCGTCGAACCGATTAGCAGGGACTTTTGCACTTGGAAGAGCCATCCCTTTAGCGTTCCTTTCTAGTCAACTAATTCTACGTGATACTCAATTTCTTTGTTCCATAATTTGCGCCATAGAATATTTTACACTTTAAGAACCATTAATATCGATCAGCATCAAGGAATTTGTATGTTTTAATGTGTTATCAGCAAGAGCTAATCTTACATCAAAAGGGAGAGCAACGTTATTGGAACTGAGGAAACATCGATTTGCGCAACTAAACGAGAACTTACAACATTTACCGTGTACGATGTTACCTGATGCCGTTCGTTGTTCTACCAGTCTCTACTATTAGTCGAGATCAGAGCGCGATATAGATGGATACTACGGCCGTGTACAGTTAGAGATCAGGTGCGCTATAGTTGGCACAGAACCAGTGGCTTGTGCCGGAATACAAATACAGTCGGCCGCCGAGATTGGAAAATCGGATCGATCCCCCTCCCCTTTCAGCAGCCTCCTCTCTTGCCCGCCGTTCCACCCTGCCGTTCTCTCGATCATCTCCTACGCGGGGTTGCTTCCTATTCGCCGTGGCTCCTGCCATTCGGCTGGCCACCGCTCCAGTATAAATACCTTCCTATCATATCATATCTCGACACACAGGTCAATATCACACGTCAGTCCGATGCGGTCTCACCACCGAGGAGACTCATCCACTTCGATACGATCTCGTGCAAAGAGAATCGCTCGTCGCTTTTCACATCAATCCGGAACCGTATTATTGCGGGAAAAGAATTCCTATTTTATTAGATAACGCTTTGGATTCGTATCAGCCATTGAGAAAGCTGTTTAGGCCTGGTTTCACCAAACGTCGCTTAATTTTAAGCTCAGTATACTTCGTTCTTTGTCTCTTTTCAACTGTTACTTTAGAAAAAGACAAACACGAATTAAACTAAGATTAAAGTTAAGCGACGTTTGGTGAGACCGAGCCTTATTTACTCAAAATCGATTACATAAGCAACTTTAAGTAGTTGTATTTTAAGATTCCTATTTTATGAGTATTTATTCATATCTATTTATTGTGTGCTAATATAATTTGGTTAACACTGAAATATATATATCCTCGTTTAGTCTTTTCTAAAGACGAGTCAATTTATATTTGACTTTCTTCAAGTTTGTTAAACTTGTTTCCTTAATTTTATCGATCTTAATATTTGCTAGTTAATATTTACAAATTGTAAGTAATTCAAAATTTAAAAGATAATTCTTTAGAAAGGACATTACTTCAAAAGGTAGTAACAAATTTCACATTTGAGTAAGTAACGGAACAGTGAGCCATCTAAGCACATTGACGATCCCCCGCATAGAACACTTCTCGCACGTTAACACGTAAACACATACGCATACTTTAGTGTTGTAATAAAATTTGACGAGTTATTAAAATAAGGTAGTGCCAAAATTTCAGCTTGGTTTTGATAACAAATTAACTACAAGGGTTTAATTACTTAGAAATAAATTTTTCAAAAATGTCCGCAATATAATTTCAATTTTCTTTATGAAACGTAGCAACCTACTAATAAAATAAAAATGGATTGCATTTATTTTTACTCCCCCCACCCTCTCTCTCCCCCCTCCCACCCCCACTTTTCTCTCGTTTTATAAACTCGCCATTATTCGCCGTTACAGGTTCGCAGTCGTAGAATTTCCCTTTTTCAGCGGAATCAGAGAGGGTTGCTGCCCAAGCCGACTGCTGTTGGCCATTGAAACCGAATGCCGGCGGCAGTTCTCGACGTTGGCCTCCAGTTTACGGCGAAATATTCGTATAACCGGACGAAGTTGTATTATGGCTGCCACCGAGTCGAGTCCCGGTTGGATGTTGAGAAGTCTTTGGTGTCAGCAGCAGCAGCAGCAGCAGCAGCAGTAGCAGCGGTAACGGCAGCAGCAGCAGCGGCGGCGGCAGCAGCAGCAGCAGCAGCAGCAGCAGCAGTAGCGGCGGCGGTAGCGCAGCCCCATGTCGCCGCCCCCGCTTCCCCGATCCTTCATCCCTCTCTCGCCCAACCCCCTTTCGTCCCAATGAACGCGCTCAGTTGTTCACGGTAGGATCGGGTAATTAGCTACGTAGCCGTGAGCTCTGTGCGTAGCAAGCCCAGGGCAGCCTAAACCTCTCCATCTACGGTAACACCAACAGCAATACAACAACGATAACAGCAACAACGATGGTACGGTGGCGCGTTGCGATTACAACCACTAGCACGGGTAGCGGCACCACGTCGTCATTCCATAACGGTGGTATGTTGAACGAACGAGCTGCCAGCAACCACCGGTTTCCATTTGTCACGTTCGCAGAGACTTGGTCTCTCTTCACAAAGCTGTCATCCGTCCACGAAAATTTCAGCGGTCCTTCGCGGAAAATCGTTGCCACGCTATTGTAGATTTGGCTCTCTCGTAATTAGCAAAACTGTATAGTGTATAATGATTCTTTCGTAATGATCATCGATTACAGATGACCCACAATTTCGGTACTTTCGAAATTGACAGAACGTCCGCTTGTCAATTATCGTCTATCTTTATTCACTCACGTACCTTAAAAATGATGAAACCTCTAGAAAATTTATAATCTTTATAAATTTGCCCTTTTTCATTTGTTTAATTTGCAGAAAGTAGCAGCGTCAGATTTTATTATAAATTCGTTCGAGATTAATACGTGAAAAGTTCTTCGCTCGGTTAACATTGTCATGGTTTGAATGGAATCGTAATGAATATTAATGATTCAAACTATTTTCGCGGTATCATCTTTTCATTGAGTCACTCTTAGGACTGACAAGTTAATTTTATGATTGTCGGCAGTTTTGCGTTAGCAGTGAATTATGCGCTGTCAGTACTAACGTACTTGATACGCGTATCGTTGCGTAATCATCTCTGCGACATCTTTCGTCACAAAGGAATTCATCGACTGTTATAGTATTACCATAATTAAGTAAGAAATGAACAATATTCTCATTAATCTAGTATCCACGTGTAATAAAAAGAGTACATTCTAATATCATTATTCAATTTTACGGATAGTTTACAGTTTTGCAGATATTTGCGTATAACCGAATGAAAATAAAATAAAATTCTGCTTTATCTTTATTCAAAGAGACGCTAAAAAGATTATTTTTAAGTCTTTTCGTTTTAGCGAGGTTCTCTTCGATAGTGCAAAAACCTAACAAATTGAAAATTTTGATGCAGACGCTCGAGACAAACTCGACGAGAAGAGATCAGCCGGCATTTTTCGTTTCTAATCTACGATTTACGTATTTCCGCGATGCCGGAGGGTGCCAGTCATCTCACTTCTCTTGGCGAGATGAAAACCTTACAAATATTAAGAATAACCCCTCGCACCAGAACGGCGATCCATTCCCTCTCCCTTTTCTCCCTTCGAACGGAGCTTCCCGGAAGGAAGCCTAGGCAAAGCCGATTTGTTTTGATCTCCTTCCTTGGAGATTTAAGATGTCTCCCGTTACTTTGCGAAAATATTGCTATTTGCGTCCGTGCCGTCAGTGAAGAACTTCAAAAGCGCCCTCGATCGAAATGAGCGAAAATTCAATTAAACGTACTCTCGAAATCGAAGCTCGAACATGATCGAATGTTCTGCCTCCGATTTAAATGCGGCAAATTCGGAGAGAAAAAAAATATCTGGGACGAACAATTACCGCTTATTTAACGATTTAAAACGCGAAAAAGAGTTCGACATAAAATCACGAATTAAATATATTGTTAATTGATGATGGTAGAATATTCTCAATTTTTTATTCAATATAAAGGAAGTAACAGGACGAATATTCGCTATTTATGTTTTAAAAATATCAGACCCCCTAGAGTTTGCTTACATTATTTGACAATGCGCGTTGTGTTCTCATAGAAGCTATTTGCTTTGAACGCGGACAATTATTGCTGGCGATTAAATCGCGTCGCATTGCCGCCGGCAATGCATTCGCGGTGCATTATTAAAGTGTCAAATATTACGTACGTAATTTCTTTAATTGTCGGCGCAGCGTGTGCTTCTCGTTTACGAATCGGGATACAAAATTGGTTGTTTCTCTTCACCGTCCATTGCAGCTAACTCACCTTTATGAGAGAGCCTGCGGCATGTTCATGCCATTGGCACATTCGATACACTTGATACCGTTAAGTCGTTGTATTTGTAAAACACGACTGTCGTCGATTAAGAAATTTTTTTTAATAATTCTGAGGATCTGATCGTTTTTTTTTTAATAGAAAACAACCAGACTAAGAACGATATCTTACGCGTGTTCAGCTTTTTATTCCAATTAGCATGGAAACTACCAATCGAGTACAATCAAACGCTTTGACGCGGAATTTGCTTTTTAAATGAGATGCCTCGTTAGAATCGCATCGATAAGGAAAACGCTTGAAATAAGTAATTCGCCATTATCAGGAATAAATTACTTCTCTCGAGCCTTTGTTTGTATTCAAATCTTTGTCAAATTTCCTGTATAATTAATACGATCTCAAGCAAATTAGCTAAATTAATTAAATTTACAATCAGCAGATGATTGATATCGCTGCGAACTTGTTAGGATCGTTACTAGTAAGAAACAGTAACGAGGCACGTAGTGTTACTTCTAACGAACGGCTTTCTATAGACACCCTTTTTGATACAGTGCCCGCTTAACCACTTAACATCGACTCGCAAAAAGAGTCTTTACTTGGAATATAACGCCACTATTTCGATTACTTGCATTTACCAAGAAGAACTCGGGTAATTCGGCCAATATCTGCCTTCTGACTGATTTAATGCAATCAGAATATGATTAGTTAAAAATTAGAATAAAGACCAACACTCCCAACACAAAAAATAGTACAGTCTTACACGGAAAGAAAAATGTAGCTGCTGTAGCTAAGAACTGCATGTCCCTTTCCAAAACGGAGATGTTACCAGCTTTTTATTCCATGTCGTTAATATCGAACAGTTGAGGCCTCTTTTCCGCGATGTCAATTGGTCTTCTCAAAGCGCAGTGTGCTTCACTTCTCTTTTAAATTTACAGTAAATGAAGATTTGCAATTTTCAGAAATATACATTTGTATACACCAACTATTAAGGCAAAGTCGCTAATCTTAGTAATTAGAATTTAAGTAACAACGATTTTTGTTTCGAAACATTGTCTCGATTCAACAGAATTAATCGTTAATTTAATCAATACCAATAAGTCCGCAGAATGATACACAAAACGTAGTAACAATCATGGAACAAAGTAATGTAAAATATTAAGTACAGAATTTTCAATTTCGTAGGCGGGACAACGAATTCTCAACGTTCGTTGTTGTTTTTCTCTCGGCGCGGTGACGTACGATGTTTTTGCGTGCCATCGTATACCTAAAGGTCGCTGCGTTCTCACTCGCTCGCCGAACGTCGTGCCGGCAAGCAGTGGCGAGAGTCGCTCCGTGCGTGGTATTACTTTTGTGTTATCGGTCTCCAAGACTCGATCGCGACGAGTGTAGGGATAAAACGCTATTGATTTATACACCTTTATCAGTAACAAGTAACGTTACTCGATTAATCCTATTCTTCCGAATCAAAGATGCAAGTTGTTAGTTTGAGTAATTTGTATGACAGAAAGTCACGCGATATTTGTTAATAATATTTCGTGCGTTTCGCGGTATTTCACATCGCGTACGGGAGTGTCGAAATTTCGCGCGATCGATGATTTTCGCGAGTGAGTGTTGTGTAAGTGCAACAAGGAAATCTGAGAGGAGGAGGTGGCCAAAGAGGCGTCGGGCAACGGTGGAGAAATGGTGAGGTAAGTGTCTTACATTATTGTTATTTGCTTCTTGTTCAAAATCAAGTATCTGTTCTGTGTTTTTATTTAATTTATGCAAATGATTCGAACGAGGATTCGAATAAGTGTTAGAGATAAAACCATACGTAAAAAATTTTGTGAGTTTATATTTAAAAAGACTTTCAGTATTCTATACAATTATTTTAATAAATAACTCTTTAAAAAAATATAAAATATAAAGTATATTAATACAATAATTTCGACTTGATATAATTAGCCTATAATAATCATATACATATTTGTATTTTTACAGTTTAACATATAAGTTAACGAGGTACAACTCTGCTGTTGCGAATCGTATCAGTGAGTGATAAATTACTTTTATTTTAAATTGACGTTGCGCATACAATTACTTCTTTGCATGTATACAAATTTTTTTAAATACACAAAGCTCAACTACAAATTGCGCGCGCGAAGCGAGCGTTTTGTCATTTCTAGTGGCAACTAAATTTCAGGTGTAAAATATGAACAGCTAATAATTAGTTGCGATAGCTAAATATTTTGCTACTGTGCCCGTTGTATTAGGTGCGACAGCGAACCGTTTGCTGTACTTTAGAAATTTTTAGTTGTGACCGCAAAATATTTTTAGCAAACCATGATCAGCTACGGTAGTGAAGAAAATTTTTTCAGTGTATTTATTAATGCCTGGATCACAATTTTACTAGGATTCACATTTTTATAATCCTTATTCCCATCTATATGTCAATGAGTTTCAGGCTGTAGTTCACGTAGCTCCTATTTCTAAGTCTGTGGTAGTACATACATGTAGTCTGAAACTCAGTGATTTGTATAGATGAGAAAAATGATGGTAAAAATGCAGGTCCATTAATGAATAAAACTGCACAATACGAAGCGTACAATCATTATTATGTTGGTTGAATAATACTCATAAAGATTAATATAATGCCAATTTTATAATTTTAATCTTCCATAAACTGCATCGCTAATGGTTTTATTTACATACCATGTAATATAAGTAATAATGTGAAGATGATTCTTTATGATTTTATGCACGCGTTCCTGAGTTAAATTTCTATTAATTTCCTAATTACTCTCCTTTTCATCAACACGGAAAGAATTTTCTGTTAAAATTTACGCTGAAAATCATGTAATCGTGGGACAACATGGCATTTTGATGAACTTTATGAGAGTTTTTGAAATTTTACTGTACTGTCTACTAATAAAATGTATACTGAGTATAATTACTAGCAAAATGTATGGTAAAATTTCCAAAAACTCTCATAAAATTCTTCGAAATGCACGTTGTCCCACGATTACATGATTTTTAGGATAAATTTTAGAAAAAAAATGTTCTCTACTGTAAAATAAATTTAAACGGTAAACTGTAAATACAAAAATTAAGCAAATTGAATTTCGGTTTAAAATCGGAGCTTACTTTCGCACATTTGTTTTGATCTCTGTTCAGTACATGTGACGAAGGAAGGTTCGCGAATACTTAAAAATCTCACATTCCATTAGCGTAATGTAGAGCGCGCCTGCTCCAACGCGTGGTCTACAATGGCAGTAAGAGTAGAGGATTAAGGCTGTGAGACATCGCGGTAAGTCCGTGTTTCCCATGTAGTGAGCGTAGAGTAAGGCTATAAGCGAAATGATTCAATTTCATTTCGTAAATAACCCTTACTCTACGACATTGTAAACACTCAGGCGTAAAGGGACCTTAATCTTACGGCTTATGTCTAATGCCTACTTCTTTAATCCATTACTCCTACTGCCATTCTAGACCACGCGTTAAATCGTCGCAACCTTCTGAGGCCACTTGATAGACGGTGATGATAAGCATACTCTACGTACACCTTGCTCCATTATTTCTCTCTCTTTTTTCTCGTATTCTCCAGTCAAGAAGAAGGTAGCCTCTCTTTTTCCTTCCTTCTCTTCCTCGGGCTTTTCGTCATGCAACCTTACTAAGCGTTCGCGTTTCAAACAATGCCTAGGCTACTCTCGCACCCTTCCGCGGCACCCTTCGCACACGCATGCACAATGCAGACACCTACTACGCTCGACGGCCTCTATCTACCTTCTCGTATCAAGCAGCCGTCCCTCACCGACGGTTTTTCATTACCGCCGTTGCCGCCGCCCGTCGTTACCAAAGACCGACTAGCGGATGACATGAGGGGGTGAAATTTTTCTTCAACACTCGTCTACCACGAGCGATATCGTGGGAACGTCGGGACATAACGCAATTTTAGTTTCCAAGTAAAAACATGAACGAGATATGAAGTTCTTGAAATAATTACACTGCGTTAAACAAATTCTGGCTTCGTACCTTATTCTATCTATCTTCTATAAGAATCAAGGGGCGAATGGAAAAGAATATATAGCCGAGTTCCTTTTATCCTTCTTTTGCCATAATGATTCGACAAACATGAAAGAGAAAAGCAAGAGCGTATACCGTGATTTGTATCAGACTTTGGGAACGTACTGTTCGCCGCGCTTTCGTTATCGAACATTTCGCTCTCTCTTTAAGGGGGACGGTGATACATATCCATTCTTCGACATTTAAGTAAGCTTACAAGCGTAAAGACTCCTCTGCGATGTAACAAAAGCCGTCGTTGCGGTTTTGTGATTCATTTCGTTGCTAAGTTGTACGGATTCATTACGCGTAATTTTTTCCCCGCCACTCGCTCTAATAATTTTCCACGTTTGCATCTCAGCGCGAAACGAAAGGGAACTAAATCGCTGTATTTTAATTACGCATCTTTGTATCACGTATCCTTCGCAATTCTTACATGAGCTAAGGTCGACCGTTTTCACGATTATGAAATAACGAACGACATTTCCCGATCTGTTGTCGATAATGATATCTTAATATTTGTAACAATGCGACTTCTCGCGACTTTCGGGGCGCGAACACACGCGACTCGCCGGCCACGCTTCTCTACGCGATGACAAATAAACTGCGAGTCGTGCGCCGACGGTTTAATCCATTTATCCTGCCGTTATAAACGATTGAGCAGGAGTAATTCCATTCTGCGGTTTTGGCTTTCGCACCCGACGGACTCGCGTCAATGTCCCTCCTCCGTGCTCGCGCTATGCATCCGTTCGCCATCATCCCTGCTTGCCTGCCTGTCTGCCTGCCTGCCTGCCTGCCTACCCCTGTCCATTCTATATCGCTCGGTTCACGCCTGCAGCCGCCTCCCTCTAAACGCCTCCCTTCGCCTCTCGTGCCGACAAAATTGCATGACAAACTTTCGAAAACCGCATATCGTATTTTGCCCGGTGTCATTTTTATCAGTCGGCCGAGCATTCGCGCAACAAATCGACGCGCAAATCACCTAAGATTGAATAATCAACGCTAAACGGTAATTGATGAGTGAAATTTTAAAAAGAGTTAAATCAAAGAGAGCTAAGATTCATTCGAATTTTGCGTGTACGTCTGTTCATCAGGTGCTTTGAAGCAGTGTAATAGGTGAAATTTTATGAGACGCAATAAAAATCTGATTTTATGCGTGCCATTAAATTTTCGACGGAGAAGAGATAGATCGACATTTCGGCGTTAATGCGTCCGTGGAAGGTATCTTTGCATAATGCGCCAGTAATAGATACGCCGACCCGCTCGCTCTGAAAGCGCATGATTGAATTTTCGATGGATTTTTCCCCAGAAAAATCGATCGGGCCCCAATATATTCCGCGAAGCGCGGCGGCACGAAAAAAGGAAGTGCAATTTACTTGGGCAAGTTCGCGCAGCAGGCCAGGCCTTGCGCGCGAGGGAGGGAGGAGTGATAGTGCTCTCTCATCCACTTTGCGGGGCTTCCCATTCTGTCCAATCTCGTTGCTCTATCAGTTTCCCATACCCGATGATTCCATCTCACGGGCCATCCTCTAATCGATTTAAGTCCGCCTTTGCTGGCGAGGGCGCGCGCGCGCGCCCGCGCTGTTATTCCACTTCGGAATGACGGGAGCGAGGTAAACTTCGTCTTCTGGTGTCCGCCATGAAAATCGACCAGCGAGGACGATCGAGAGAATCTGTTGTACCACTTACAATTAGTCTGAGAAAGATGAGACACTACCCACCGACACGTTCGAGATGCGTGTCTTCGCGATACATTTTTTTCTTACATTCCCACCTGGTCTTTTTTGATCGAACACGTTAATATTTCGAACGTCAGTGTTTTCTTGGCCATATCTGGCATTTTCAATAATACAGAAAATTTATTGAGAAGAGTATTACCTCAGCCAGGGCTTGAACCTGGACTTCCCTACACTCTGGGCGAGCGTCTCACTAATTCGACCACTGAGGGTAATGTTTGTCGCAACAACATTGTTAATTACTGTTGGTGATGTTTAAGACTATTCTTATTAGTTGGTTAATATTCCGGTTAAAATTAATTAAACACTTCAAAAAAAAAACGAGTCCAATCGTTACCATATAGGTTGAGATTAAAGGACGAATTCCTGCTAAGGCTTGATAAAAACATACCAGATAATAGAAGCGTACGTCATCTCGGCGCGAGGGTTACTCGTATACGAGGGTGTAAGAAAAGACGATATTGCTGGAGATGCGTAATCCGGCGTGATCCGACATTCGCAAAGTTTGCCAATATATATCGCGACGGCGCGGCGGCGGCGGCGGCGGCGTCGCCGCGTCCGGAGAGCGGGTCGAGTAGGTATGGGTGAACCTGGACGAAGCCGGGGGGGCTATCTCGTATCTCGTAATAAAAGCCGGGGACCGGTGGGCTTTGTGTACGTGGCCGAGGGTCTGCGCGGCGGATAGCGCGATGGAGAGGAGCGGAGAGATAGAGATAGGTAGATAGGAGAGCGAGAGACGAGGACGGGGCGGAAGAGAAACGAGGGGAGATGAAGTCGCGGAGGGCAGTGAGGCGGGTTCGCTTGGTCGAGAGGATCGAGTCGAGGAAAGAACGACGGAAGGTGCGCGAAGGGAGGACGAAGGGCGCGGAAAGGATGGGACGACGGCGGGTGTGGGCGAGGCGGGGAGCGCGATGGTATGATTTTCGAATAGAGAGAAAAGGGAGGGAAAGAGGGGAACGGAAAGACTCCTGTTCCAATATACTAAGAGCAGATACGCAAACCCACAGTCACCGGCCAGTTCCCCGCTGTACGGTATCGCTGTTGTCGGAGTCGCGTTTCAACCATTGCTGTCGCTTTTGCTACCACGATTCCTTCTTCCCACTCTCCCACTCACTTCGTCAACCGAACGTTGTCCCATTGTGCCTGGCGGCTCATTTATTTATGTTCGTGAAAGTTTTTAATCTGATGAAATGCCTATCCCTCCTCGTCTTCCCCAATTCCGCCAAGATTCTCTCCCGCGGTCTGCAACACCGGATGAGGGTTTGCGAATATCGAATAATTAAGGAATGCGCGCGGAGTCCTCGACTCTCGCGTCGACAGTCCAGAAATGATTAATTCTTCAAGCCCTTTAGTCTTTTGTAAATTACGCGTGAGCACTTGCGAGTCGCGTGCTTGCAGCATCCGCAACTTTCTTAAGTTGAGAAATTCGCCTTTTAAACTCGCCATTTATACCCGATGCGAGATAAAACACCACAGAGAAGTTATCAGGTACGTCCTAACAATGCGCCGGGGCAGTCGGTCGGCCCGGTATGATGTGGGAAATTCCGCGGAAGTTGGGGGACTCCCTCCCCCCCTCGTTCCCCTCCGAAACTCAAACTAGCGCCCGAAGTTATGAACTATTTCAATGAGTTTACGGGAGTTACTCGTTGGCGGTTAGTTGATTACCGTGGCCTCTCCAATTTGCGAATTTGCATTAAACACGAGTGCCCATGCTATCGCGCGACCGCGCGAGAACTGCCGCACGCGCGCGCGCGCGCGCGCGTACGCGTACGCTTCTATCGGGATCACGAAAAACCACCGCGCGGAAGACTAAACCCGCGCGGCACCAGCTGCACCGCGGCACCGTTATATTTGCCAAATAATTCCGCGCGACCGTGCAATCGTATCGATTCCCGTTCGTTAACTCGGCCGAGTGACTGATGTTAACTCGCGTTACATGGTATCGAAACTTACGCCTCGGGAACTCGTTACATCGAGTTAGAATGGTATCTCGCGGGAGTTTATAGTATAATTATAGCCTTTGAAGAGACGGCTGATTATCGAAAACCACATTATATTTGCTCTAGACGGATGAAACTTATTTGTAGAAATTCCCACACGAGAAATGTCTTCGATATTATTTAAATAGATAATTTGATTTTTTTCAATAAAAACGAAGTAATTGCACACAAATCTATTATTTAAAGAATACACTCGCCATCGTAGTTTGACAATGTTTCTATGATAAACTAACGATTAATATGTAAATTCTGTCAAGTATAAACGTAGCTCTCTACTTTAACCAATAATAAAAAGAACAATAGGGATTATTGCGAGCGATATCATCTACGTAGTATCCTTCTGGAGACAAATTAGCTCTCCTCCCTCGAAAAGAAATTCGCGGGCGAACAAAGAGTCCGACGAAAGTCCGTACACGGAAATTAGGGTGCGGCCAGTTGCGAAGTGACAATGGTCACCCGGTAAAAGTTTTCACTCGTTCGCGAGTCGCCCTTCCTCCGTGGCCTTTTGAGCCTTTCTTGCATCCTGTCCTCCTTGCGTGGAAGTCGACACAATCGGCTTCCTTTTTCGCGAAGCGACAGGCACGAAGATCCGGAGAAGGACTACATTAGTGGGGAAGATAAACGAGAATAGAAGAAAAACGACGAGGGGATGGGGGGGGCAACGCGCGGAGGTTGGCCCGCGGGCTCGCTTTAATTTGCTGATTACGACGTGGCGGCGACGAGGAGCGGAAGATAATCGAGCTTTCTGTCCACGGTAGTCCCCCGATTTTCCGTCGTCGAGCCCTCCCGACTTGCTCCTTTCAGCTAAGCGCACCCTCGAACGTCAACACTGCGATCTTTCTGGGCGATTTCTAGCACATCGAAATACTCTCTGTATCATCTTCTCGCCATCGCCTTCTGCCTCCTTCAGCGTTGTCGCAACAACCTCGTTATCGTATCTGCGAATATCCCTCATAATGCTATTCGAGACGAAGCAAGAATACTCTTCCTTCCGTCTAGGATTTTCAAGTATTCAAAGTGCTAATAATGTGAGCAACACTGCTCGCCCTTTTCCTACTCCTCTCTGTCTTCTCAGCGATTTCGCATTTTTGCCCGTACTTAATTTTCTTTTCATCTGCTCGCTCCTTCCTTCATTCGTTCGCTTTAAAATTTCTCCCAATGTTAGAACGCGGGACACTACACGTTTTTCTTCATTACGAAGATTTCCTAGCTCTATTATACATTTTCCGTTACAATCTATCGGACTAAACAGTTGAAATAGATATAAGGACATAATTGAAACATTTGTTTCATCTCCAACATAATTCCAAGGTATTTCGCCAACTACTTGTAGCCGTAGCAAAAAGTAGTTTCACGTTTAGGTAAGCCACTTGCGTTGAAAATTTCTTGTAATTTACGAGTTGGTAAACTTCCTTCGCAACGCCTAAAGTGCTAAGTACAAACAACACGATAGATACATACCGATACATACTGAAAAGATCGAACGGATCGCGTTCATCTTTCCGTTCGACGTTTCCGCTCGGCAGTTTGGAAGGAGAGAGAAGTTATTATACCAATTTAAAGTAATTTTCTCGTTAGAGCGGCGCGAACAAGCCGATTTCGTTAACCTCGCAAACCTCACGCCGAGATTCTCATCGACGCGCGCGAATCGCAACGAGCTAGCGTCCCGTGACGAGTATAATAAGTATCGCGAGCGATATCCCTCCTTTGAGGGTAGCGTAATTGTTTTCGCTCAATCTATTTAACATGGTGGCCGGGAGCTGCCGGGGGAAAAAAAAACGAGGATTAAACGAGGAGCGTCGGTAATTGTCGGTAACAAGAACGAGGAACCTTACAACACGCGTTCTGTCTGCGCGGTTTAATCGCAGGACGAGACGAAGGGGCAAGGATGAGGAGAGAAAAGGGGGCTGAGGAAGAGGGATTTGCACGGGAACGAGAGAGAAATTATAACCGCGGTTGCACGCGGCGGATCGGAGTTTTGTACTTGTATGCGTGCGCGTGCGCACCGGGCACCTTGTATATACATAATTGCCGGCAAAAGCTGTAATTTTTTCATTATACATTATTCCCGACGGAACAAATACCGGTGGTGGCGGTTGCCCTTAGGGAGGTACGAGCGCAGCGTCCTCCTCTTCGTCCCACGCGAGTGTGGCGCCTCCTCCCCCCTCCTTTCCTTTCTCTATGTATCTTAAATTCTTAAAGTTTTATTTTAGCCGAAGCTCTCTTCGCGTACTCATTTCTGTACGTAATTTCCCCCCGGAAAAACGCAGCTGCGTTATGTAGGTTTTTACGGTGTTTCCAAACTAACCGATATTTATCGCGTTATTTCGCAAACAACTTTCATCTTTCTTCATCCTGCTGCGATTCACATCATCGAATATTCCCTCTGCGCTTTTTCGCCCTTTCCACCTCTTTACGTATCCTCCCTTTTCCCTTTTGATGCGCGACTCGTACAATAAAAGAAGCCAGAGGCTCGCAGCACGGCCCATTAAAAACTAGCAATTAGCATTTAAAATATAAACCTTGGTGTAGCGGGAGGGACAAAGTACGATGTCTAATGAAAGTGAGGGGGAGACAAAAGGGGTGGTCTTTTGGATCGGTTAAATGCCTTTCAGTCGCGGCGCAGAGAATCCGCCGCGGTTTAAATGGAGCTTACCCCTGATTGGCCATCCATCCGCCGCTTCATCCACATCCCGAAAACTTGGCGTAATTTCGCTTCTTCGCGTTCCTCCATCTTCGGCCAGGCATTCATGCATTGAGAGAACGGGAGATGGGAGAGAGGACCAGGCACTCCGAGGTCAGAAACATTTTGCACTTAGCCCGCATTTATCTCGAAGCCGCATTGCCTCTGCCAGGTTATCCCTTTTCTCGCTTCACCTCTCCATTCCGTTTATCTTTTTTCATTCTTTTCCCATCATCTCCACCCCCGACGTCGATTCTTGTTAAACAAAAGGCCATTGGCCATGCCTTAGGATCTCGAATATCGGATATATAGTTCATCCGCTTTTTCCTCCCTCTTTCCGTGTACTTTGCATTTCCCTGCCAGGCCGCGGCCTTCAGAGCCAAAGATCGGAGCTTTTTTCCCCTTCTTTGGGTCTGCATCCATTCGCGTCCGTTATGAATGAATAAGCATTCGCGTATATTACTCTAGTAAGATAAGGCGTAACGCTACATGGTGATAAAATTATCAAGTTGAAGTTGTTAAATGTAATTGTGATTATATCCGTCACGTATTTGTTGCGTGAAATCATAAAAAAAATGCTTTCAGTATATCCGCCTTTGTTGCTCCGTCGCGATTTGCAACAACGCGGACGGATTACCGCACTATAATCCCATAATCACCGTATCGAAAGCAAGAAGAACGTGATTCTCTCGAGACGGTAAGAAAGAAACAGAGAGAGGAGAGCGCTGCGTTAATAATTTGCACTCGGACGAGTCTATTGTCCTGCGGCGGGCGCACGCGACCGCTCCAATTATGGCACTCCGCCTTGCCAAGGCTTCAACCGAGCTGCTCCACTCGCATCCCTTCGAGCCCAGGTACTCCACCAACCGCCTGCACCCTTCTCGAGCCATCGTCCGCCCTCCCGCTCTACCCACCCTTTTCTTCCCGTGCCGTTCTCTCGCGCTCGCTTGCTCATTTCTCCACGGATATCGCGAGGGTCCTTTTTCACTCTGAGAAGTTTAATTACAATCGTAATTATCATTCTAAAAAAGTTCCACCCACGAATGCCCGTCATCTAACAATTGCGACGATCCCAAGTTTCGCCATGATCGTCTCTAGTTCTAGCGAACGGGAAATGCGAACTTTCAGGGCAACGTGATGCCTTTTGCACACGTATTATGGTGAAATTTCAAGAATCGACAAATTTCAAAAGCAGCACTTTCCCGTATCTTATCGTCGATGTGAAGGCTTTGAAATTCCTTTACCGTCTCTGCGCGTACCTTTTTCAGGTTTTGCGACAACCTAAACTTTAACAGGTTATTATAAATAACCTAGATAAATTTATAATTATCCTTGTAACCCCGTTCCACCGTCGCCTTCTTTTTGCGCGCCACGTGCTGTCTGAAACCTCATTACAGCGCGCGACGATGATGGAAATGGAAAACTACTAGGTGGAATCGAGGTGCAAGTTCTGAAAAGACCTGAGCGCACAGCTCGTTCTTTCTGCGCGTCGAGGATGATGAAGTGTCACGCTTCTGGTTTGCGGCTTTATTTACTCGTTCCTTTCTGCTTGGCCGCGAAGAAATGCACGCGCGTGTTTATTGCAATTTGCAAGAAATGAAAACTTCTCGGAGGAGCTTCCGTACAGCACGAAAGTCGCTCGCGCGGAAATAGGTATTCATCATTTTGTAACACACGGAAAACATTAATTTCAGAACAGGCACTTAATATGTTTTCAAAAAAATCAACATCGTTTCACCCTCTTTCTCCGATTTTCGTAATTTCATTTGTAAATCCTGGCGCAATTTCTCGCAAATCCTTCATGTATTTACACGGAAAGACCGGCTAAGGCAAAAAGTGACTAAAATTAAAATGTTGCCGTATAAATAGTAGGGGCATCTACTTTGTTTTGTGTTGCAGCATTCACTAAGGGCCTGAGCAGAATGGCTGTCTTGCACTCTTGAGACATAAGACAGTTATTGTGCGTTACCTCAAGACAAAGGCTTAAAACATAAAACATTGCTTTAAGGCTGTCCTAAGAGTATAAAACAGCCACTCTGCTCAGGCCCTAAGTTTGCTGCACAAAACGCATATAGCTGCCTCCACTACTTATCATACCAATGTGTTTTATGACAACCACAGATATAGCTGTCCCAAATATTACTATTTATTGGGGCTGTGCCAACCCTAATTAGACATATGGCAACCATACCGGTCTCTCCGTGTACTGATTCAATACACACACACACACAATTGACATAATTCCTTAAGCCAGCTAGGCCAGAATTTTGTGCGGAGAGTTAAAAATTTTCCACAGCAATCTCGTGGCGTGCGCAATCTCCATTCAGGTAAACGAAGCGCGGCATTAACCGGGTTGTGATGGTAACGCCTTGGCCGAGACCTTCGTGAAGCAGCGGTGGCGAGCCGGCACGTCACGGCTCGGTTATAATCACGGCGGTAGGTGCGCGCACCGAGAGCGGCTTTGCGAGGTAATTGAGAAACGTTCTCGTGTTCGAACACAACTTGGCTACCGTTGGCAGGGGCCTACCGCTAATAGGACGGTTGGCACGCACGCGATTCATTCATAAAACGCTCGCTCGCTATTGCTGTATCGCTGCCGGAACGCCGCGATCGTCCAGAAACCACGACCGATGATCGTTCCTGCCCCTCAAATCACGCGAGATGATTAGCGTCAATGGATAGTGGTCAAGATAATATCTTACGTGACGAAACCATTTCACATGAACGAACGCACTGTCAATTATTATTTATTATTTATTCCGTATCGGCGAAACAGAAGAACCTTCCAACAATGTGCACACGGAGAGACCGATATGGCTATCAAATAATTAGGGTTGGCGCAACCCCAATAAATAGTAATTTTTGGGACAGCTATATCTGTGATTGTCGCACCCACATTGGTATGATAAGTAGTGGAGACCAACTATGCGCGTTTTGTGCAGCAAACTTGGTGAATGTTGCGACACAAAACAATGTTGATGTCCCTACGATTTATACGGCAACATTTTAATTTTAGTTATCTTTACCTTAGGTCTTTCCGTGCAACAATCGTGGGTAGTAAAACAGAAAAAAGATATTAAACGCGCGTATAATTATACCTTTTATATGATAGAGTAATGTAAAAGTCACAGAAATACTCAGACCTTTACGCCATGCGGAAAACACGAAGCTCAAAAGAGATTACAACCCGCCTAAATCGTAATAGCGAAAGGTACCTCGATGACTCTATGATTAGCGTCGCGATGATCGGTGCGCGTACTGAAATTCACACGGTGCCGAGGGAGCAAAGCAGAAATGAGAGGTATGACAGTTAACATCGACTGATCGCCGGTGCCGGATAAGAGAAGGGCAAGATGTAAAAGGACGTAAAAAGACGATGGCAAAGGCAGCGGGATTGTGTTAGCGCTTGGAGAATAAGAGAACACGTATCCTACTAAATAGTACACAAGCTCTTTGTATAAGTGACGTGCTAACCAAGTGTGTAACAGGCAACAAATAAAGGAACCTGTAATTACGGATGACGTGCCGCGGATGGGAAGGGAGCCCACCCACGAGCCTCACTGGCGGCTGTGTCCTACCATCGGTAGTTATCGTGGTGTAAGAGTCCGGTGGTAGTGAAGGACGGTCGTTTCCTTGCCTCGAAACCAGAAGAGACCGCCGTGCTCGCCCGAGGACGAGCATCTAGGTCAAGCGGAATCCGAACGCGGCTGGTATCAAGCGAAGAAACACGAGGATGAGAAACTGACGGACGTCAACACGGTATCTTGTTGCGTCTTATTGCCCGTTTCTCGGCGGCGCGGATTAATAGCCGTTTAATAATGGTGGAGATGTCTGGAGTTACGCACCTAAAGAGGACCAGCCGTTCCCGTGCCCCGGGGAGATCATCTTCTCGGCGCGCACGTTTACAATACAAAGCAAGAACATTCCCGCTGCGTCGGATCTACTATTTACAAAACGCTTTCGCAAAGTCTCTTCGAGGGCTCTCGAGAGTTTTCATATCGGAGACCCCCGGGAAAAAGATATAGAGATAATAAAAATACACAGAACGTGATAAATCGAATCGAGATAGAAAGTATCAACGTCACGTGCCAAATAGCGACATACGTTTGCAATATTACGTGCATTCAATGTACCCAAATGTCCACAGAGAAAAATTGAAGATATAATTTTATAAATTATAATTCAAAATAATGACTGTCGTGTGTCATCTGTTAAATTTACTTTAATACGCTTTCAAACATCGCAGCATCATTTGCTGGTTTAAAATTCATTGTCAACTCCGATCAGCAGCGGGGCCGTTAACGTTCGCGATTAAATACTTTGGTTACGGGCGTCGGAGAAATTTATGGCCAGACGTGCCGCAAAAGGAGTAAACGAACGGCTGCACGTCGTTATCACGCGGCGGGTTTCGCTCGATCGTGTTTACGAAGGGCGCGATGCGCAACGCGTGGCGTGCATCGGGTACGGGGCGGGGGTACACGCTCGTACACGTCAAAACGAACGAAAAAATCCTGTTCTCGCCGGCAACGCGGACAGACGGACGTTTCCTCTCTTCGTGATCACCGCGAGGCAAGAAGCTCGCGCTCGAGTTGCGTGAGAACTGGTCGAGAGCCCGGACGAGGAGAGAAATTTTATGACCCCCTTTCCCCCACCCCCCACCCCCGTCCCGTCGAGGTCTGCCGATTGGTATCGCTAGAAGAACTGACCGTCTCCCTTTCGTCTCTGTATTCCCTTTCGTTTGCAGGTGCTTAAATCACAGCGTTGTTAATACCAAAAAAAATCAGGAGCCGTCCCACTTGGAATACTCGTTCTGAGAAAATATCGTATCTTCCTATTTGATCGTATTGAATCCCTGACCAATTGGCGAGACCCTTAATATATTTTTTTTTGACTGTTTTACTTGACTCGACCTTGGCGTCGTTGAATTTATCAATTTGATTAACTGATTCACCATAATAAGGAAAAGTGTACGCGCAACGTGACTTTCAAGATTTAAGATCCACAATGAAGAAGCACTCTTGAAGGGTGGTCTACGATCATTCGACGCAACGATCGTCGGTGATAAAGACAACGAAATGGCTATGAATGTCTTACGTGAATGACAACATGAGCCAGCCGGCAACGTGAGCATCACACGTCCTTGCTCGGCTGTGCTGAAATTGTAGCACCGCGCAGCTACACCGTGAAGCGCCAGATACCACACATTAGTTCATTACCGCGCTAGTATAGTAGGTACCGTTATTACTATTAACGCTAATATAATGTCACTACGCAGCTGCAGATTCAACGATCATTTTCTTTATTCAATTTATATCCAACTGGCAATTCGGAGTGCAATTGTCTTTAGAAATATTGAACTCTTCAAGGTTAGTGACTTTGATTAATTATAGAACTAGTCATCACTGAAACTATCAAGAAGATCAAAATTGTTTGACAATTTTTTAAACAGTAATTTCCAAAACATTTTAATTTCCGAAGTTTCCGTCAACTTTTGTTGGAACAAATATAAAATACCTATCGATGATTAATTTTAAACATTTATTTCTGTTTCACGGGGAAAACTGTAGGTAATAACTGCCTGTGGTAACTAAATTTTAGTTGCGAAATACGGACAGCTAATGCTCAGTTGTGATAGCTAAATATTTTGCTACTGCGCCTGTATGTGGGTACGGCAGCAAATCGTTTGCTGTGGTTTAGGAATTTATAGTCACGGCAGCAGAATATTTTTAGCAAACCATGATTGGCTACGGTGGCGAAATTCTTGTCAGTATTTTTTGCCCAAAATTTCTACGTACCTACATATATCGGTACTGGTCACTTTGATTCCTCACAAAATGGAGGGAAAATTTTAATTACATTTGGAAAGTTTTGTGTCAATTTTAAAAATTCTCCCAGCACTGGAGTTAAATTCGCCCCCCCCCCCCCCGTATACTTGGACATAACACATAGAAAACTTCCAAAATACGCTAAGTGCAAGATGCAATATGAACAATGATGTCAGAAATATATTGCTATTGTGTTAGTTTATGTACACTCAAAAAGAATATCTTAGGCAGGTAGATTTCTAGGTGTCGCAACAAAAATTTATCACACTATTTTGTGTATCTGTTAGAACATTCTGGTCGAGGGAGAAACTGCTGAGGGCATTGTGGTGTACAGATCTGCGGCATTAATGCTGATAATATAATTATCGTTTTATTCTTGAATATCGCGTTATTTCGAAAATAATTCATTTTGACTCCTTGGATAAAAATAGTCGCAGATTAAGCCACGATTGTTGTCGCGTTAAGTTCACTTCACTCTTTGCAAAAAGAACATCGTAGATTTGACGCTTGAAATTCGTGACCGCTCATCTCCTATTAGGCAGCGGCCGAAGCTACGTCTGGCGAACGTGCCAAGAGTCCAAGTTCGGTTTAATGAAATTGACGCAGTCGCTTAAAGTGCGCCCATAAAACTACACGAGTGTGGAGAACGTCGTCACATCGGCGCATACACTTTACCAGATGGCGAAGCCAGACAAGGAGACACTATAAATGGATTTATGAACTCTGCCACTACTCCTGGTCAATTCGCGACCAAGTTTTTCGGTCTGTACTTTATAGCGCGCTTATGGCAATACCGCAATCGGATTATTCTATGACACGATTCAACACACGTTATGGATACTCACGAGTTATCGTACGTTTAATGCCAATCGCATCGCTGTGTACATACCTGAAACACAAAAGAAAAGGCAGTGAATAAATCGTTCGATTTAAAATGTGAATAATAGAACAAGTTTTCAATATAATATGCGCTATTCTATGAATATCACGTTTTACCAGAGAATTTCGATTTTTCGTTACTAAATGATGATTTCTACAACTCTTTATTAATGAATTGTATACCTTTACTTCTTACTATTTTAACATAAATTGATCTAATCAAGTTTTATACGTGTGCACGGATTAA
Organism: Vollenhovia emeryi; assembly: GCF_000949405.1. Lineage (NCBI taxonomy): Eukaryota > Metazoa > Arthropoda > Insecta > Hymenoptera > Formicidae > Vollenhovia > Vollenhovia emeryi. The sequence continues at coordinate 841,101 of NW_011967222.1, forward strand.
ATGTTGAAATTAAAACGTCCATGTTTCGCTAACTCATCGCCGTCAAACTAGACACTGTCCATTGAAAAGGGTAACAACGATGCGATGTTTGTCTACGAGAAGGGGACAGGATCACTGCGTAACGTTCTGCGTGCCTCGGCTTACGTAACACGCGTAGCCGAAGGAAAGGGTCCTAACTATTTGCTCGGCTGTAGTGCTATCTGTTTCGATTCGTGTTTGCTGTTCCCATGTTGACAAGCGCACTATGCTCGGCCTCACGAGCTCGACGGATCGTTTATATATTTGCCCGGTGTGGACGCGCGTAGACGATCGCACACGATGTGCGTGCGTTTGATGCGAGCGTCACTACGTCGGTGCACTGTAATTTTTTAAAAACAGTACTTAGACCCTCTTCTAAAATACTAAATCGTGTTACACTTAAAAAAATATCACTCGATTTTGCTCGAAACGTTTTATAGACCTTTTTAAGAATTTAACGCGTAAGTGCCCAGTAGTGCGATTCTGTAACTCGTTATGTCGTCGTTACGGGCTTTGCGCAGCTTTTCTACGGTATATTAGATCTGCGCAAAGCCCGTAACGACGACATAACGAGTTACAGAATCGCACTACAGGTTCGTCTTCAAAATACCTCACTTCGAGGATCGGTATTTTTCAGCATATGAATCATCGGTATCAAACGCACGCGCGAGTAATCTTTCCACGTAAGATAAGAGGACCAAGCGATAGTGCGCGATCGCCATTCGTTCTATCTCACTCATTCCGCTGTGTGTACCTTGGCACAACAGCCGATGATAACCGGGCGCGACGATATTGGGAGCTACGCGCGACTCGCAGTTATACACCGGCGGCCTATTACACGCCGTATTACCACTGTCAACATACGCGCACGCATAATAACGGTTATTAGATACGCCGGGGCCGGTTGCGCGCGGTGCGGCGCAGCGGCTGGGATTTACCCTTCGCATTACCGTCGGCACCGCGTTCGCACAATCCTATCGACGCGAGTACACGAACGTTCCCGCGGACTTGCCAGCGGACACGCGGACGTTTGCGACGTGGTCGGAGCTGCGTATCGCAGTGTTACATCGAGATTAGTGGCTGGTTACAGCAACAAGCGAGAACGAGGGAGCTTTGGACTCTCGAACTTTTCTTGAGATACTTAAGACCTTCACATACACTTTCCGTAAAACGTAATAGTAAGGTTTGACCAATCGCGTGGCTTGTTTACGGTGTTACCGTCCGTAAACGAATCAAGCCACGCGATTGGTCGAAACCTTACTGTTACGTTTTACGGAAAGTGTGTTTAAAGGCCTTTAAGGCCGAATCAGACTAGCAATTGCCGACTCGGATTGGATTGGCGATTCGCGATTGTCCTCTAGCCAATGAGAGTCGATATTGCTGGCTGCTGTGCTCTCATTGGCTAGAGGACAATCGCGAATCGCCAATGCCAATCCAATCCGTGTCGACCATTGCTAGTCTGATTCGGTCTTTAGCCATTAACATACTTAAGATATAACCGAATCGTAGGGAAAGTAAAAGTGAATATTTGTATTCGTCCAAATGCAACGTAATTATATGGTAAGATCTTTGTTTCGCGAAAAATGTGCATTAATCATAATTAAATTGCACAATCGTATAATTATGACGTAAGAAAAAAACGTGCGACTAATTAACAAGTCGGATTTATTTACGGGATCTAATTTATTATGCTCTATTGTAATATCAAAGGCTGGAAAGGTATCAATAGGCATGAAAAGAGATCTAAGAGCGATACATTTGTCAGAACAGCGATCTATGAATCTCTGCCATAAAGCAGGTGTTTATCATTGATACAAGCATCGCCGTCAAGACATATCGTGCCGCGATGGTAAATCGTAAAGGCCGCGACGTTCACGATTTCGACAGTTTAATGGATACTTGGGTACACGTGACGACAGACGACTGTCTCGAGGGCAGTCAGTTGGGCGAACGAACCTGTACTTTTCGACGTAACAGGCGGGTGTACAGCCACTCCATCTCACATTGCGGTTAGCGGTTGGAAACACCAGGAAACCTGGCGGAAGGCGAATAATGTGTAATAATGTGAGATATGCCTTTCCTCCTTTTGACCGTGAAAGTGCCGGGCGAAAAAAAAACTGGTTCTGTACCCGAAGCAGCGACTCCCGCGCTGTGCTTCGAGCAAGGATTATTGTTCGAAGACTGCAATTAGCAGTTCCCTCATTTGCGAGTATACTTTCTCACGGTAATGTCCCCTCGCATCGTCGCGAAGCTATTCAGCGCGGGACAAAAAAATTTTTGGGACAAAGAGTGTTAAACAATAGCAAATTGAATGAAAGGTCACGATATACATATGTATACCATGGAAAGAAACTACATTTTAAAATGAAAGAAAGATAATGCGAAGAGGTTCGCAGCGTTTGCAAAATTGAGCGGAAATGCACTTCCGAAATATGTCCAAGCACGTTGCGTGTTGGTGGCCCACGAAACATGGTGGTTTCTTCTCTCCGGGAAATCTCTTCGTCCCAATTTAAAGTCGATTGTACCTTAATAGAAATATCCAGCGATTGGAGAACGAACATCATTTAAGCAGGTTTCGTCAAGCGAGGTTTCATCGTCGATGTGTGCGCGCGCGTGTGTGCGGGATTCCTTTCCCCCCTCGTTCTATTCGCGAGCCCTCGTCGCGCTCAGTATGTCGCAGTGGCAAACAAAGCCGAGGACATCATATGCAGGTAGGATTATAGCCGAGGACCCCTTTTTTCGTTTTAGAGGGATGAACGAGAGCCACCCTCCTCGATGTCCCGATCAAGTCCATCGTGTCCCGGAGCTCATCCCGTGATGGTCCCCTTCCCGCGCGAAGAAGGGAGTTGATTCGGGCGCATCGTAAGCATAGCTGCGGGATGCGCGGATGTTAAATGCACAAATGTGTAACTGCATTGTCAAATGGAAAAATCCCCCCCGGGACGTCGATGGCACAATAATGGGACAGATTATAATCTCGTCTACCCCCCGAGGGGCTGCTCCCTCTGCATCCCCATCCCCTGTTGCTGCGTCCCGTAGCCTTCTCCATATTTCGGCTCGGGTCCCCGTGCCTCACCTTACTCACTCACCCTATCTTATGTACATGCATCGTACACGCGTGCGGTGTATCTTGTCCGACTATTGACTATCCCGTAGTGTCGCTATCGCTGTGTGTGCTACCCTCCGCGTCACCCGTGTGTCTCCGTGTGTCCTCGTGTGTCGTGCCCCTTGCACGACACGCCATAGCCTAATTAAGTGGGCATAATAGATCCGACAGTTGTGCGTATTGTCCACTGACGTAAAGTATCCGGCATGCTCTCTCTTTCTCTTTCCCTTCGTCCTCCCTTTCCAGATATTTTTGAGAGAGCTTATTTCTAGGATCTCTTGACAGAGATTACGACAGCGAAAGAATCGACGAAAATTTTCACCGCTCTTGACTCGTAATCGAGCGGGTTTGATTATTTCGCGCTTGTTTTCGTTCGAGAGAGCGTGTGTGTGTTCGTGGGAAAGTGGAGAGAAAATAAATGGTTGCAATGTTGTAATTGCTTGCATTCAAACGTCAACATTCTCCAACGTGACCTGCATTACCTCATCGTCATAAATAGACACGCTCGATATTGTAGTACACGGAGGACCGTGTGCGTTCTACCCCGTCGCCTGCGATGTTAACTACGTCGTCCTCCTCCACGCTGATTTACTCCTCGCTCGCGCCAGTATGAGAGGACGCAATGAGGCGCGCGCGCGTCGTATCGGAGACGTCTCTCTAGATCACCCCGCCGCGATACGCAGCCGCGTCTCGTTGTAACAGGTACTAACAACTTGTTTGCACGAAGTAAGCGGATCTCCGAGAACAGCTGTCAAGCGGCGCGACGTACGTGCACGCGTTTCTTCAACATTCCGCACTTATCAGATAGCCGAAGCTGCGATCAATCTCTATCCCGCGTGTCGAGAGGCGCGCACGAAGCGGAAAGCGGCACGAGTGAGAGAGAGAGAGAGAAAGAGGGGTAAGGGGTGAGGGGGAGGGGGAGACGAAGAGACACAATTTAGAACGAGAAAGAAGAGTAGCCGGATCCTATCAATTTACATGACTCTATCTGCGCCAAGAGCGACTGAAAGAAACGCAATTCGCAATCATAATATGTATCCGTCGTTATCTTAAACCGGTCGCTCGGACTCATTAACGGAATATCTACTCGCATTCTCGTCATAATCTCTTTGACGCGAATTATCGAAACGCGTTTCGCATCTGGAACGCGCAATCTTGAAAATCATTTCTACCGTGGTGCAAAGCCAACGCTCTAGAGAACGCTGCCTCATCTTCTAATATTTTTAAGAATTTGCGAGGATCGTTTCTGCGCCCTGTAACGACGTTCGTTCGCCAACCGCCCGCAATCGACGGCTCCACGTCAGGAATTTAAGAGGAACATCGACCAGAGAGTAAAACCAAGAGACGACTATGCTCGTCGATGAGCAAGGGTGAACGGAGAGGATCCAGAGAGGAGAGTCGGCAGAGGGTAGTAGGAGTCGAGGGAGGAAAGGAAATGGCGCCGATGATGGTGGCGCGGGGAGTAGAAGAGGAGAGACGAGAAGGGGAGGTTTTCCAGCTCGACGGAGCCAATTCAGACCCGGAATTTATCCTATCAATTTCCGCTCGGTGGAGTGGCAAAGAGCTCGACGCGGCTCTCGGCTCGCCGTTCGCTATATTAACGCCGCGGAACTCGCCGCTTCTCCGCCGTGCGGACGGGCGCGGAAATGCCCCGCGCCTTCTGTACATCCGGAACCAACGATGATGTTCGCATATGAATTCGACAACAATACTTTGAAGAGTATACGTTAGTTTCACTTTTCGTTTAATTTCGACAGCGGTTTCATCGTTTCCTCAACCGTAATACTCGTCCTCTATAAAAGAATCATATTCCACTCTTACGTTTAAAACTTTTTTCGTAGAAATTTTAGAAAGTTCCACACTAGCAATGTCTGTTCTTCCCTGAATTTCTTATCTTTTTATATACTTTTGCTGGAGATTACTCTGTTTAAAGTAAATAGTTGGCACTAGGTATCCCTTTACAGGCCTAGATGTACCTCTCGAGTATGTTATCTTATCATACATTTGCACATACTTTGTATTGTCCTATGCAATGCACGCTCGATTAGTGCACGATGATTTAGCAAAAGACTTATTTAACCAATATAGATTGACGATCGTCCAAACTAATGCATCGTCGTTAACGTATCCTTCGAAATCGGGAAAACGCGACTGTCCGCATTCGAAAACGCGTTCTTCTTATCGATGACTACGATTGATTCAACAATCACCCGAAATAAGTGTTTTGACAATGCCGCATGATACAAAAGTGAGGTAAGAGACCAACGTTTTTAAGACTCAAATTTAACGGAAACATAAGAAGAAATTCCGCACATCGTGTGTCAAATTCGAAACCAGGTATATTCTTTCCGCCGTTTTCTTATCGTAGCTGCGCTAATCGTTGAGTGGAGTATGGACAAAAAGCTCGGAGATGGCAGCGGGAAGAGAGGACGAGACGGGGAGAGATGCGGAGTAGGAGGAGTCAGATAGGACGGACCTCTTTAGGTTTATCGGAGCAAATAATGCAGCAGGGAGAGCCCAGCCGGGTTTTCCATGCGGAAGACCAGCGAACCGATCACATTGATCTTTGCCAAAAACAATACCCGGCCCGCCTTTGAATTCCACTGGCAAAATACGGGCGCTAGGTGAGTCACCGGGTACGTATACACACGGCCGAGGGGCACGCATGAGGTGACACGAGTACAGGCGTGTGTCGCACGGAGGCCCCGTGTATGCGCTCCTTACGTGTGTATAAGTAGTTACACGTGTATATACAGCTGAGTTTCGTCGGCGTACACGAACGGGGTTTATAAACAAGCGCGACGTACGGGGTGTCCCCGCCGGATGTATACGCCAATTTGTAAAACTACAAAAGTTAAACGGATGCACTTGTGATCCTAAGCGGCGGATAAATAACAAATCGATCGTTCGACTGGACCGAGGGGAAGCGGGCAAAATTTTCAGTCGAGACCGAGCCCCGTTCTACTACCTTTCTCGTATTTCGCACAGTTGCACAAATGTATGCTAGACAGAAGATTCCATTGCCGCGACTATACGATACACGAGGGAGAGAGAAAGACTCGGCGAAAACAATATTTAAATAACATTGCGCGGCGGCGAAAAGACGCGGTTGTATTTTAAATAAACACACGCGTGCCCCGAAGCCGTCCGGTAAACGTTCCATTTGTAGCGCGTCAACATAAAAATCCGCGAGTTTGACGTGTCTGGTGGAGAAAAATCAGTCGGTAAATTTGCAGGCAAACAGGCTACAAAGCGAAAAGCAAGTTCAGGCTTCTCGTCAAAATACATTCGACAACGAGGCATCAATTTCCAATCGGTGCTGTTCAATCCGGCCGTTGTGTGTAACGTGCGGAGGCAAGCAGCCTGGATGCGAGCGGCCGGAAAAAAATTGATAATGGATTAATAACTGCCGTCCAATTCAAACCCGTTAATTATTTTCAGCTGTACAAGGGCTCCGAAGGATTGACAGGCCGACGCACGCAAAACGAACACAGATGACTGCGTATAACTGGGGAAAAAAAAAGGTTAATTTTCGAGTTTGCCGTGTAATATCCCAGGCGATTTTCTAGATCGGTAACTTTTCAGCGAAATACACGCAAAGATCTCGTGTAAAACTTCGTTAAAAGCTCACATCTTTATATGTCTCTTTTAACATTACCGCCGCATTTTTGAATATTAATTACATCAGTTTGCCCAACTAAGACGACGCACGGCGTCTCGACGTCGGCACGAAAAACCCTCTCTTTGACACGAAGTCAGTGAGCACTTTGTTCGCGCAAACAATCGATTTCTCGATCATAACCACATGCGCATATACAGCTTTCGGTCTCGTGCCCCTCTCGCCTCGCTCCGCCTCGCCACTTAAAATCCGTATAATAATTCGTCGCGGTTCAGGGGGACGATGCTGGAGGATGAGGAAAACGAGAGGGGCAAAGCGAGCCGGGCTCCGCTCCGCCAACGAGGTCCCTTTTTTATGAATATTCGAACACGCGCCAATAAATTCGAATGAGCACGGCGAAAGGGTCGCCAGTCGTTGAAGTGGTAGTCCGCTCGCCGTCGATAGGTTCGTCCTGGTCGGTCTAGTAGGGCCCTGTTGCCAAAGGGTGGGAATGCGATGTGGTGACGGCGCACGACATTTCTCCTTGACGAACGTATACTTGTAAATATACAACGCATGTGTGTGTGCGCGCGCGTACATTTATATTCCATGAGAGAGAGAGAGAGAGCTGAGGGAGGCGGTGTGACCTCTCTCCATGCCGAGAAAACCATATCGCCCGAAACGGCGTTGCTCCTGTCAACCATTCCCAGTTGTACTCGTGCATCTTGTCCAACGGTAGAGGAAGAGATGAAACGGGACAACTGCGCCGATCTCTGGATTCCCTCGCTCTCCGCGTCGGAATTTCGTCCTCCCTTGGAAGTTATTCAAATTTGCTGCTCGAACGCAGCTCTCGGCTGGCTGACGTCAAAACGGCGTCGAAAGGACGAGACTTGCCCTGCGAATTTCTGGACTGGGACTGGGAATCCTTCGAGTCATCCTTCAAAGATCGCGAAACGATTTAAGAGACATCGCGGATTTAGCCCACGACATTTCGAGATGGCAAAACATTATTTCTCTTGTAATGTTTTTTTTCTATATAGTCTGGCTAGATAACGCGGAGGTGCGTACAAGTTGCATAATCGTTCAGATATCGACTACTTGCTCGGCCCACAGAATACGCTCTCCGTTCCTTCTCCCTTGCTATTTTGACGTGAATGCCGCGGAAAATCATTTGCGATCACTCTTGCGATTGTCTTTCTACGACGTGTGCGTCAACTGGACCGGGACGAGCCACGAATCCTGCCTCGGCCGGAATACCAGAATACCAAGGGTATATTTGCGCGGGGGAGGCCGGCACGGAGGAAGGAGGCCGCCGTTGAGTTGCTGTATATGGAAAGTGAAAGAGACACACACAAGCGTCTCTCTCGCTGGCTAATGCAGAACGGTGAAATATTCATCAGTCTGGCTGCCTGCCTTGGTGGCGCGGGCCAGCCCACCCTTTATATTTCGTAATTACCCTCCCAGACCCGTCCTACCACCTCAAGCCAGCCTCCCCAACTGCTTCCACCTCCGTCTCCATCATCACCAGCTAGCTGCTACCCTTCACCCCGCGAATCCCTCCGCTCCGGTCGTCATCGCCGTCAAACTCGTCGTCGTCTCGGGCCGCCGTCGCCATCCCCCTCGGCCCTCTTTCAACCCACCACCACTCCTCTTCTCTTCTATATCGGAGCTTCCATTTCCAATCCCCGCTTTTCCGTCACCTCCGCCAATCGGGCAACGCTCTAATTTCCGCGCCAACGGCACGGAAGCATATCTTCGGAGTAAGCTACGGGACGAATGCGTCCGACTAGATCAAGATTTTCTCGTGCTACAAATTTCTCCACTTTACATGAAATAAAAATCAAATATGTGAAAAATGCAATTTATTCGAGTCTCGTCATTCAATATTAAAAATATCAAGTGGAGAATTTCTCTTCGGGTATGCTAATATTTCGAAAGATATCCCCGGTAGTAGGGAAAACGATCACCGATAATCCGACAACTATCGATCAACTATAGGACCGATATTTTCCTCGCAACTAGGATTCAGCAGCACCTTGCCACGAATTTACATCGTCGACAACGCTCTTCCGTCTTTCATCGGTGATGGCGGTTCAAAATACTTGCCAAAAGGCGGTTCGACAAAGGCGTAATATCGTGCCCGGTAGCATAGTCGATCGAAGCGCCCATATATCCCGGGCAACAGCCGGAGGTCTAAATATTTATACGCTAATGCCTATGCGTCGGTTCGAACATCAAAGACGAGACTGCTCGATCCCTCCTGCATAGTTCGTAAAAATAAATTCCCGTCGCCGCGCGTCGATCCGTGCCCTGCTCTATATCTTCTGCCCGATCGTGGTCGACGACATCCAACGACGTCGTCGACATCGTTCTCGTGTTCCCTGCGCGCGGTCGAGAAGGGTTCGAAAAGTCGAAGGGGACCTGGAACCCAAACCTGTCCTCGCCGTTCCAGCGCCTATCCACCGCAGGTCTGATACGCACGCGAAAACACAAGTTGTGTGCCACGAGCAAACACTAGACGCGAGTACGCGGGAGCGACAGAGGACGGAGCGGGAGGCGAGAGAACAAAGAAGTCGGAGGAGAGAAGAAGTCGTGGAGGAACCTCGGAGCTGCTGAAGCGAGATCCAGCGAGACGTTAAAGCAAACAACGAGTCACACACGCAGTCACACGTCGAGCCCCGCGGTATTTTCCGTCTCCTTCCTTCTCCGGACACGGTTCTGTCCTACGTTCTCGTAAGAGCCCTCCTGAGACGCAGGATTCACCTATTTCTGAAGGAATGCTACGGGGTGGGAGGGGAAGGGCGATGTAGGTATATCCGGTTGACATATATCGTCGTGTATATCGAGCCAAGTGTTTTTTTTTCATAATATTACTTATTGTCTTATTATCATATCGCGTTGACATCTCACGTTCTTAAAGAAATGTCAACGCAAAACTTACATTACGTATTTTTGCCGCGAACCCAAAATTCTACGCCACAAAAAGAGTACAATTAGATCTTCAAATCTTACGAAGGCATACTACGAAGGCACGTGAGCGGACAGAGTGCAGGAAACGGACACGTTTGCCGTTTACATGTGAGAAAACGGGATCGCGCAAAACTAAATCACACAAAACTGACCGCGATTGGTTAATAAGAGAGAAATGGGGAATTGTCATCGCACAGATGAACCGGGAAATACCGAATCTCGGGGCGCATCGATGCGCGTTCACAATGTCGCGAGTTGGACAAAATGATCGAAAGAAGGCAGGAGTGGGTGGCCTTTTTTCGCACGGCTATGCGGTTTAAAATGTGGGAGCACAATGGATCGGTGGGGCTTTTCTACCGGAAGGTAACTCCGTTATCGCGGTTCGCTAAGCGCTCGGACACAATGTCCCCGGCTTGGGCTTCGTCTTCCTCAATCTCCGTCGACCTCTTACTTCGGTCCACCCTCCTTCTTCGCGGTCACGAACGTCCAAATATTTGCCCGAAATCTATATCCCTATGGTGGTCCCTCCGCCCTTGAGGAAGAGAGAAAGAGACGGCGGCGCTTTATTATTCCGGAATAATCGTGGCGCGCTTCATCGGACGCATCGGCTCGGAATCGGGAAAACCTCAAATTTGTTTTGGGTATTGTGTCGCGGCCGTTGCTTTTCTTTCCAGCGCCTCCGGATGACGGGCCCCTCTGTTAAAACGGTCCAACGCGGGCACGCATCAGGTTAACGAAATGCTCGGTCGGAATAGCTTAGCGCTCGTTAGCGTCCTTGTGCTTGGCTAACCAAACGTGAAATCCTCTCTCCTTAAGATTTTTTTCAGGTCCGCTCGGACATTCATGATCTTCGAGTTTGAGAGAAACCTGATGAGGTAGCCGTGCGTGAGCGGCTGAGTTTTGCAAACTATGCTCTTGAATGAGAACGATGGAGAGTTCTCTGCTATTCCGTCCAAGTTACGAGAAAGAGAACGTTGCATTTTTCATGTAAAATTACTGTTGGAGATACATCGCGTTGTCCGCGATAGGGTTGAAGAATTTTTCAAGGATTCATAGATGCCGTGTTTACAACAATGCCGATGAATTATGATAGTTATATCTTACGATAACTGTGCTACGTATCTTTGTGGAATGCGCGTAGCAAGTGTCTCCACGGTGCTTTTTATGGCAAAACTGGCATTATCTTCACAGCCTTTTCAACAGGACAGTACCCGCTCGTGCATTATCTCCCTTCGACACCGGTCGTTCGCCCTTGATACGTGGTATTTCGCAAATTGCGGACTCGTCACGCATGAAAACGACGTGGCCGCCGCATAATCTTGTAGGTGGAATATATCGTGCCACGCTGATACGTCCGATCAAATATTCATCGGCGGGGACGGGGTACACGGCTTTTCGTTGTCAACGGGAATCTTGCACTTGACACGCAACGAGGAAGTACGTCTCGCCGGAGAAGCGAGAAGGGAATAAGAAGCGGATCTAGTCGAAGTACAAACAAACTACTAAAACTAGTTGGTACGACACGTTGGCAAGCGCTCAAAAAGACTTGAAACGTAATTACGGGATGATATTTACGGGAAATTTCTTTGTTTATCAATACCGAAACGCATCGAGTTTGTTTAAGTTCGAAGGCCTTTGACTTTTACGACTCTTATAGTCCGTGTCCTGATTAAAGGCCAATGTTAATATTCTCGTAAGTAATAATTGACGAGAAACTTCGCAGAATCCATTTCTCGAGAGCATCGCAATATTTCTTATCCCTCGCGACGCTGCATCATGAATAACGTGCTCTGTCTTCGATGTAATATTCGACGTCCAACAATACCACGTACGAATTCTCTTTCTTCCGCAATCTTCCTCTCCGTGTGTACCGAAAGCCGCCAATATTGGCAGTATTTACGAAAAAGCGAAACCTCTTTGTGAGGCAGATTAATAAAACCAGCTCATCCTCGGAGCGAAGCCGACGGGGCCGCCTGCCGTGAATTCGATGTTTCCGCTGACGCGGCAAAAACCGGATCGTATTGCAAGGTGCGTTTTTCATGATGTCGAGAGCTCCGCGTCGGAACCCCATGGTATTCCGCGGGACTCGAGTATTGATTTTCGGATGACGATTGAGTCGTAACTTCGATTGTCTTCTGATATAGGCAACGGCGGCTGAATGGAACTGTAAATTAGGAATTCGCTCGTCGATTTCCGACTGACTTTATTTTATTCAAACGGCAATTTTATGGCTTGGAAGTCCTCGCTCCAACAATTCTTAGATCGTGGCATGTTATCACAAAAATATAATTTTTACCATTTCACTTATTTGCAAAGAAGTAAAAAGTTTTCGCCAGACGCGTTTGACATTTTCATGTTTGGAGTGCACGAGTAAGTGGTATTCGAACAGAACGCACGGTTTTATGACAAATTGTAAGACCGTAGTTGCGCACACTAATAAATTCTAATCTTGCGCGACATTAAAAATCCGGCAGTCGAAATTTCGCTCATTTTATTTCTCGTTTAACATGAGAATAATTTGGGAAATAAACGATTTCTTTCGGTATCGAGTACTCTCTAAAAGTCAATCAGTGGATTAGCACTGAAAACGGTGAATAGTCACTGATTTACAGTCATAAGTATACCACTGCGATTTTCAGTAGTATACTTGTAACTGCAAATCAGTGGCTATTCACTGTTTTCAGTGATAATTCACCGATTGACTTCAGCGAGTACACGAAGCCTGCAATAACCGATCATCTCCGTCTCGCTTATGTGTGCGAGAACGACTGGGGAAATTAAAAGACATTTATCGGAAGGCGGTCGTCTAATGCTTCGAATAAATCGATTGGTTATTTACTCAAGCGAAATCGCATCACGGCTCGTCATTCAATAAAAACAAGACGGGCGGGGGAGCGATAAACCACTTAAGGCCATTCGATACCGCCGCCGACGCCGACCCACGACGTTGTTCGGGAAGAAGAGAAAAGCGATAGGAGCTTACAAGCCAGAAGCGCAACGACGTGAGAATAACGCAACCCCGACTCATCAATCGCATCTTAATTTGTGCTTATTATGAATTTTATTCATAATCAACTAGGGTTAAAGCTTACCTCTGGCTATCTTCTGAGCTAAAGTTTAGAATCCGAGAAAACTCAAGCAACATATCGCACAATTCTACCAAGACTTTAGAAAGACGATTTTTTGTTTAACAACACGAGACAAGCGACAATTCGTGTGCAACGTGTTCCCTCTTTTCCGTCGAATCCTATATCTTCGTATCATTACGTTGAAGACGCACACACGCTCAGCGGCGCCAGCGCATGCATGCGCAAACAGATTCGACGCGACACAGTATAGACAAAATCATTAAATATGCACCTCGTGTCATTTGGAGACTCGGGTCATTATTCCATCCGCTGTCTCCTGCGCCGTTTTAAGTCCATCCAGCAAGATTGCCTACATTCGATCGCACGAGTGTCCTTTCTTCGAAAAGCAAAGATGAAAAGGAGAAAAAAATAATAAGAGAAATAAGGAGCGTGTCGTTTTTTTCGTTCGCATGTTCCAGATCATTGACGACAGCAAGAGGTAGGGTGGAACGGAATTCAGAATGTCTTGTGCGATCGCTTCGTTTTTAGCTCTAAACGGGTATGAAATATTTGATTCGTGTAAAAGCAGGCAAGTCTACGACGAGATTAGATATAACGTAACGCAGCGTGTGAGGTTCCGTTCTTTTTTTTACTGCAAGACCGAAATATAAGAGGCCTCTAAAAACAAGGCCACTGGCAGAGGATTCGTTAGATTTATTTAGGTATTAAGCGTCGAACAAAAATCCAATTGAGTTTATTCCGAAATTGTGCGTCGAAAAAATAGATCAAGCGATTTTATGGTCCGGCCACGTTGTATTTACGCTATATCGCGATTTGTGCCGATGAATCCTGTCATAGATTGCGCAGCGAAATAAATAAACGTAGTAATTACATTTATTTGTAAGCCGGTGACTGGCAATTTAGTAAATCCGGCGAATATTTTTTCGCCTGGGAGAAATGTCGAATTTTCGGGGTGACCGCCGAGTTTCCAGCGGCCCCGGTTGGTGCGCGCGGGATAAAATAATTAAAACTAAAAATACATCGTTGCAATTCTTGATATATTTTCGACAAAAAGCCGGCGCGCATCCAGAAGTTTTCGTTCTAATTACATCTCGCTTTGTACTTCGTTAAATTTCATGAGCAAGTATAACCGGAAAAACATTGTTATCTGTCCTTTGCGCAGAATCAAACGAGCACAGATCAAATGCTTGTAACTTCAATTTGCCGAATAAAAATGTATGAAATTAATTATCGAATATCGCTAGGTAATAAAAATGAATTCTATGAAACGTAAAAATTTAAAAGAATTATTCACATGAGCTTTTCTGCTTCAAGCTCAACGTTTATGGCGAACTCCTTAATTAGGAATCCTTTGATATAAATATCAAATTTTCCCGGCACATTTATATTCGTAATGTAAATCCAGTGGGTTTGCGTACGAGGATTTTTTTTGTCCAAAGTCGCGAGATACACACGCGGAATATAATCGAAAAAATTCTATTGTGAGCGTATTTGAATTCATCTGTAAAAGACGGTCAACGGGAAACGTGAGGAACCTCGGCTGCTGGCGATTTATCTCGTGAACTCCCGCGAAAAAATTCGCCGGCCGTGCATTGAGCTCGTCGCGCCGAGCCGGCATTCGAATGAAATGATGCGCGAGCAAGAAGCGCGATTCCCTTCTCGTCCGGCCGTGCGATCGTAAACGAGCTTTTCCCGCGATTCATACGCACAAGTTGCTCTTCCAGGAGTAGACGTACGCGCTACGATCGCGAGATAAGCGAGTAGTCTCGAATACCTAAAAGTCGAGGCCCTTCATTCCGCGTAGATCGGGGGCAGGTGCCCCGCCGCCGCCTTCTTCTTCATCGCCCCGGCCATGTCGCAGGGAGCAAAAACGGAGAAGCGGGGCGTGAGAAGAGGAAAAAGATTTCCCGAAGCGCGGCGTCATAATAGTCCCCGACACGAACGGTGGATGGGCAACGCGGCGAGGGAGACGGGAAAGGAGCACAAGCGCACCGATCATTAAATTGTTCCGGCTATGGTTAACACTAGGAAGAGGCGGCCACAGCGTGGGAGGCGCACTTCCCTTCCGCGATTGGTCAATTAACAAGTGCATTAGAAAATAATGAGGCTTCTCGTTGCTGCTACCCTCGTGCGCGCGGACGCCTCTAAGTTCGTAGTCGCGTATACGTACGTATCATGTAAGTATGCACGAGGTGCGGTATATATGTACAATGGGCGTATGCACGTGTCTGTGTATGACGCGGGTACTCGGCCGCTCGTCTGTACGTAGGCGCCTCCGTGCGCTTCTTCGCGTTAATTAAGGGAAATTTGTCGGGAACGCGGCTCGCAATAATTATCTCTACGCGCTGCTTGTTGCCGTTGCGGATATTGCCGTCGAGAGCACTCGGTTGTTTTCTATGATCGATGATGAGGACCGAGATACAGAGATAAAGACTCCTTATCGTAGATACACGGTACAACCAAAATAATCAAATAATGGTATTGCTATAGATATTAAAACAACGGCATTTCCCTCCCGTCGCTCAATGCTTTATACGATTTTGATGGATTTCTACGAATATTCACGCGTCACTCTTTAAAAAGATTCGATAAAAGACCAAATTGTAAGTCGTGCAAAGTATCCTAATCAGCTCAAAAAATTACCTTTTTAAGAAAAGGTAACACAAGACGCCAAGCATAAGCGTGCGATCCGAATGAGATCTGCGCGATTTAATTAGTTGGAAATATTTTATGTTTCCAAAAAACATTTCTACCTTCTCTGCAAAAGTAGTGATGCCAACAAATTGCGCCAAATATGACAATGGATATTTGTACAAACTAATTATTTTATTATTATTAAAATAATATCCTGAAAAATTGAACTAAAGATTTTATTGGAAAAAATAATGGAGATAATAATATTAATGAGATAAAGTGATTGCAAGTGTCCATGTAGGCCACGTTCCCCGATTTTTTCACGCTTGAATTTGTGGTCGAGTTTTCCATCAAACGAAAGATCCCATTGAGCTGATTACAAATATGTCGGTGCCGAAGTGTTACCTCCTTCCCATTCTCGAGAAAATGGTACCCAAACGTCCCGCGGTCAGCAGACGGTGTCGTTAAAAGTGAAATTAAAAACCGCAGTTTCGGCCATTTAGCATCAAATGAAAGGCCTCGTTAAGCTGATTATAAATACCTCCTTCCTCGAAATTCTGAAATAGATTAGAGCAAGTAAGTTTCCTCTTAATCCGCGGCGAACACACGATGCATTTACGTGCAACCACGCGGGACACCTCTAACTGCGAAAATTGCGCTATAAATGTCAATCTTGAAGAAGCCTGGCCTCTCGACGCGATCGACGTCACGTCGATCGTGAATCGCGATATGTGGTACTGTTCGTTAACACGATGCTGCGCGTGTAGTATGACGTGACGTGACGTAGACGTACACGACTACATGCGGCTCGCGTTGAAATATTGACGCGCCAGATATGCCTCGGAGTGATCACGTTATTTAAGATAAGAGAAACGCTATTACGCATACGTAATATCTAATATTTACGTTGGTGCATCTACGTTTATGTACCTACAACAAACGATAAAGTTGGTAGAATGGATAGCCTATCGTTCTACGACATTTATTGTAACAGATAAAAGGGAATGATTGTTCTATTCCGCTTGAAATTTTTATGATGATTAAACGTTTTATGATAAACGTTACGACGAGAGAAATCTCAATTGCATCTCGAACGCCAGCACGTTGTGGGACATCGAGACTGGACGTAGCGCGACCGGCATTTTCTCGGGCGGCGCGCGCGGTCGGCGTGCAATTTGTTTTTCCTCTATTCGCGCGACGTGTCTAACCATTATCGGGTCCCTGCCATCCGCCGCTACCTTGTGCTACGCGATCAACCGTCAACGGTTTACCGGTCTCGCGAGATCGTCGTGAGAATTTTAAGGCGAGCGCTCGACGTGCCCGTCTTTAGGAGTTCAACTTTTTCCCGGGACACGGAGGCTTCTCGGATGAGCAGCGCGAACGTAGCGTTTGATCTTGAGATGCATGCTAATGGAATACGCGGTACTGGTTGCCGCGAAGCGTGCGCTCCATACTGCCATGGTGCATCGGATAAAACGTTTAACCCTTAACCGCATCTGTTAGCACCACGGCGAATTTGTGTACATTTTCAAAGGTTAATCACTGCCATTTTTAACGACCTGCGTTTTAGACAGATATGAATACGTTCACGGTGCGTAAAATATGTCGTTCATACATCGTTCTAGTAATGCAAAATATAAAGGAGTCATATGTCTCGTCGTATCGAATTTCTACCACTGCTTATAAATGCAGAAATAAAATTGTGTCGCACGCGTGCCCGCGTGTTTCGAATGGCGCAGCGAATATTAACCGCGATAAGCGAGCGGTAACAAGGCGAGAAGAAATTTTCGCTGTATGCGCCGGCCGATGCGTTTCTACCTGCATTGCGACTTGGGGTGGCGGATAAAAATAGCATGGGTACTGAAATAATTATACGCCATGATTGCGATCTCCGGACCCGGATGGAGGACGATTAGCGTGTGTGCGAACGTGTGTCCCCATGTATACGCGGTTGATCGTTATTAATATTCTACGAACGGCGCTCCCTGCCATTCCTTTGCATCCCGGTGTCTATATAAGCGGCATATTCTACCTGGTGTTTCACCACGACGTTACAAATTCCACGTGAAGGCTCTCGATTTCCAGAAAACCACCGGATATGCTTCCTCGCCCTGTCCATCCCGAAAGTTTAACGAACAATTTTCGCGCCAAAGGAACAAACGCGGATTTGCATGTACTCTCTCGGTCTCCGCTGAAGATTAACTTTAGATTCTTCGAACGAGCTCACTTCGTTTCCATTGTCTTTTCAAATAGAGCACTTTAACCGAAAAGTTTTGCGCCAATGAACCGATTAAATGTCTTATAAAAATTGTGTTTCTACAAGAAATTAATAATTAGACGAAAGAAATTTGCACGGAATTTGCTTGCCGCAGTTTTGTCGAACTCGTGTGAAGGAGAAGAACGCACAAAAAAAAAGTTGGAACGGAGTAGTAATTAAAAACACCCGATCCCGCGATCGAATTTATTACAAATGTATTGAATAGCGATTGTCCTCGGCGTTTTCTTCTCGAGTATTTTTTGACAAGAACAATTTAACGCCAATACGAGATATCGGCGACGTGCAAGATGAGCAATATCTGGGAGTTCAGTTCTCGGCCTCTGTGTTTAACGCTACGGAGCAACATCGATCAACCCCATGGAACAGTTTGCTTGGCGTCCAAGGGCCAGCACCACGATCGTACATACACAATAGACTTGGTAGATCCGTAGATGAATAACGGATCTCTCCATCAAAAATTCCGTTTGCCCTGTATCATGCCGCCGGCGCACTCTTTTTTATACCCCTGCAGGACAATCGTCTTCCGGACGACATTGCGTGTTTTGCGCCAAGTACCTTTATGGCTTCTTACCGACACGTTAGTCATTGTGCGTTATAATCTTTTTTCTTTTAGAAATACACGCTGGACCTCAATAGCTGGGGCTCCAACAGCTTTATGTTTCGCGGTAAAATAAAGCGACTCTGATCGAGAGGATTTTGAGCAGGAGACATGAAAAAATCAAATCACAGCTATTAACGCGCGAGAAAGCTACAGAATTGAACAAAAAAAATACCGCATCACCCTGCAACGAGACTCGTTCGATTACCCGCGCCACGGGCAAGAAAGGAGCAGAAAGATATGACGGGCGACAAAAAGTGGGAAAAAGGAATTGCTCGCTATAGTGTGGCGGAAGTTTCGTCGGCGACAGGGACGCAAAAGGCAGAGCGAGCGGAATTAAAGGTGAACGACGGAGGTGTGTCTATGTATGTTTAATCGCGATCGAGTATTCCGTTTGGAGAGGGTATGTGGAGAGAAAGAGAGAGAGAGAGAGGGGGCCCCCCCTCGGACGTAGGGTTGGCGAACGTGTGGAAAGTCCGCGGCGGTCCGTACGTCCTGCGGGCCGATATGTAATTTTCTCCCTCGCGCTTCCCTTTACGTCGTCCCTCACTCCCCCGCAGACACCACGCCTCGAGCGGCGTCCCTATAAAATGTTGCTCACCTTATAAAATTTCACCGCGAAGAGGACACGTACTTATGAATTACCGGGTGCGACCGCGCGATCGCTCAAATTACATAGAACGGAGGCAGCCCGTTCTTAACTGCCCCGCGACGACCAAGAGAGGCCCTCGTAAAACATAGGTGATGAAAGCGTTCCTCTTCCTTCCCCGTCGCGCACTCATTTTTTTCCCCCTTTTCCCTTCTTTTCCCTTCCTTACTTCGGCAACGGGGAACGGCGTTGCGAGGTGAATCGTACGTAAAATTGACAAAATCTCTATGAATAAATTGCACTTTTTCGTTGCGCAATTAATTGTGGTAACTTTGTTAATTTCACGAAAGCAGATATCGTCATCTCCAATCGCTAAGACCCGGTTTCACCGAACGTTTAATTCACTTAGTTTAAACTAAGCTTAGCGACGTTCGTAAAACCAGGCCTAAATCTTGTCGATATTCCGGTTTTGAGATATTTAAGTCGTTTCACATTATATAATATATAAAATCACGAAACGGGGTGGTCGTGGTTCGATCGAAAGATTGTGGCGCCACGAATAATGTTGATTTACTTGCCGTGTTGTCAGCGACGCGGGATTGAGCCCAACGTACGCTATGCAACATTAATGTCCCTCTTTGGGATTACACACCGCACTCTGGCGACGTGTCACGCGTAGAATAGAAAGACCATAAGGCAGCGAGCGGAGGGGTTGTCTCAACAATTGGTCTAAAGCCAGTTCCTAGACACGACTTGTAGCTTTTTACATTCTTCATTTCGTGTAATATTGTTAGTCGGAAAAGCACGTTGCTCGGACGCCCGGGCGCTTGTTTAAAAAGAAATTATTTTGTATAAAAAAGATTTGTTTGACTAAAATGCCACTGTTCTGCTACAAAAGATCACTAATCATTAAATCTGTCTACCAATCGCCCATTGTTGATAAAAAAAAGTTTTACACTAATTTATCGTAAAAAAAATTGGCATTTCTTTGTAACATATTAATAATTCAATATTTTAATACGTCGAAGCGGTTCTAACCAGGTTCTCTCCTGCGAAGTGAAATGTCTCTCCTGTTTCGAGCATCCACCAACTACGATCAATCACGCTCTACGCCGTCGGCACGGTTAAGATTTGAGAGTTTTGTTAAAGAAATGGAGGTGCTTAGAGAGAAATGTGTTCACGTCGCCGCGTGGCGATATCGGAGCGCTGAATAAATACTTCACGTGGGCCGCAACGGCGTAAGCTTTTTAAGCCATGTACTTCGCGACACGTGACTAATCGCGGAGAGACCGTACGAGGAACTCGCGAGGAATAAACCAGCCACAAAAAACACTGCTCGTCCAAACGAGTTTCCACACCAAGGCATCGCGTCGCGACTTCGTAATCGTCATCGTGCAAAAATCGGAGGCATTTTGAAGCTCGATTTCTCAAGCGACGATGAAAAGTCGCGGATTTAATTTGTAACATTTGCAATAAAAAAAATTGAAAGCCTTTAGCGCGGCAATTCTAGTTGAATTCTACGCCAGCGACAAACTCGGACGAATTTCTCATCGTTTCTTCGGAAGCGATCGTAATGTTGGGCGTTCGCGTTGATCCGTGAGAGGACTTAAAGTTTTAAAGGCGCGGAAGAAAGTGCACGAATCAGGCTGCGATCGAAGTATTTTATTCAAGGCGCTTGACGAGGGGGAAATTTTCTTACCTCTCGAAAAGCCGGAGCCGGAGTCAAGAAGCCGCGAGAGCGTCGTATTGGCGACGAGTCGATATCCATTATAAATGCGTGTGATTCTTTCCGCGCGTGTTGCCGAAGATTAAGTTCGTTGAATCCGCCCGATGCTTAGACGACTCGCTCGCAGCGATGAGAAATTCACGAGACACACTGAGCGGCGCGACTCCGTTTCGGGATAAAGAAAGGACAGAAACACGGTTTCTCGAGGACGCGTCCGCGCTATTACTTGTGTTACCGCAATCCAGGGATTTAAAAGAAGTCGCGCAAAAGTCGATCAGCAAATCTGTATCGCGAAAATCGGTCCGTTTCCAAAAAGGAATTAAAAAGCTCATAAATATTTAATCGCGCGACCGGACACAAATATCATAATAATAAATTAAGATTTGACACGTTCCATAATGGACTGAACAAACGAGAATAAAAAAAAAGAATTAAAAAATAAAAGTATTTAAACCAGTATACAAACCAGTAGATTTTTATAAACGATTTTTTAACTGCACGACCGTAGCCACGAATCGTATTCGCATCGGGGGAAAAAAAAATAATGTAGCAATACATGAAAGGGAACCGCTGATGCGCATGTAACGGCATTTTTCGTTTCACTTAACGTTTAACTAAATTCGACGTACTGCAAAATTGCCGCATGATATTTAATTTAATCCAATCACGCTTTATAACCCAAGAATAAAGCATAACGACTCCGCCATAAAATGCACTTCGTTAATAGCGATAACGAAATAATAATTCTATCTTTGTTCGTGCAATTTTGCACCACAATGCATTTGTGAAAATACAAATTTAATTAATTTTTTTATTAATTACTATTTTATATCATTTTTTCTACTGTTTGTTAGTTTTATTATTCAATTATTTATTATTTCTATTATTACACGTGTAAGCTCGCAGCCAAGCTGCGCTACGCGAGCCGTTGTCGCGCATAATACTGCCAATTTTGAATTCTGCAATTTGTTCCTTCCATCCAATATCTCTGGCCCATCCGGAGCCTGAACTATCAACGAAACGAGGCAAGAAGACGCATTAATAATACGTCGGTCATTCCACCAGGACCGACAGGACGGTGTTAGGAACCACATTTTTCAAGTCATGCCTGTTAATGCGATGAACAAGGGGCTGAGTCCGGATCCCAATGGTGTATGCATCGAGGGGCATTGATGGTGCCTCGAAAAAATTAATTACGACAAACGTACTCGGCCATTCCTTAATTTATAACAATCACCACCGGCGAGTCATCGTACGCTTTTCGTTAGCTGCTTGTGAATTGTTACGTACCGACATGTACTGCTTGCAGCTGGATCAGGCAAATCGTAACAAACTGACGTGGCGTATGTGTATTAGATGTGAAGTGAATGAAAGAAGATGCCTGTTAATTCGATCGTTGGAAAATATCGCGATGTCACATTTACACCGGTCATTATACTCTTCTTTGCGCGCCATGTGAGAATACTTGAAAATCATATCGACATGTCTGGTGCGTAAGTGGTTGGTACACCTATTAGATTTCTCTCTCCGTCACGAAGGTGTCGTGCGCCGCGTGCAGCATCCATCGTCGTACTTGGAAGCACGATTGGCAGCGATCCAGCAAGGTGTCGATTCAAGGCCACGCATGGCGTTCTCCAGCGTTCTCTCGGTTTCTCTCCATGCCTTCCACATGGGCGTGACAAGTGACGTCATTGCATTCACGTGACCCATTATAACGTGACGGAATGGCAGGAAAATTTACACGCTGGGAGAGTCCGTGTGGGAGGGACGTCTTGATTATAACGAAAATTCCAGTGTAACAAGTATCGAAGCACTAAAAAGTTTTCTATGCCCAATACTCGTTAAACGTTATCGCTATGGACCTCTCGCTGTTTACAACTGTGAAAATCGGTGAAACGCAACAACGATTGAATAATTCGCATAACGATTATAAATCTCTCGTGTCATTCTGTTCATTATCGTAATCGCAGTCAACGTTCTATCTCTCTCACAATTCGAAACTTCAATTCGCACAGGCTTCGCACGTCTCGCATAAATTTCGGAGGTACGTTGACCCTTTACCGAGGTCGACGATTAATGGAAAATAAGGTCTTGCACGAGGTATTGTTTTCTTGATTCCAGTCTGACTGATGCTCCCGAGGCACTCGAGTAAGAAAGAAAGGAGGGAGAGAAATAAAGAGAGAAACAGCCGCGCCTCGTCGGTCGCGTTATGAAATGGAGATCACAACGCGTGATCGCACCTCTCCTTTGCGGCCAGTCATTGTCTCAGAACGAGGTAAGGTCTGTGCAGCGAGAGAGAGAGTTTACTATGATCCGGATCGATCGGAGCCTCTATAATCATCCCGGTATGAAACAATGACGTTTGCAAGGCGTGCGAGAGCGTCACGTATCTATGAATATTCAACGCCGCCTGGACAGAATGTACTATATAAATAATATAATTAAATTATACAGGACGCCTCGGTATCTTGTTGCCACTCCTCTATTATTAAAACAGAATACATTTCTAAGATGAAATGGCTATTCCGAAATTGAAATTGGTTTAATTACAGTTTGTAACCGCTGAATTAAAAGAAAAATACGTTAATAATTCCGTATCTAACAATAATATAATAATAACTGACTATATATACATACACACACATACACACACACACACACACACATATATGCATAAAGTACGTTATATTTTAGTCAGTTAAGGGGCAAAAAACGAGAAAGATCTGTCGAGAAACAGAACGACGTTAACGAGGTTGCCATCTTGATAAAGTCGGCGTCAAAAATTAAAACTTGAAAGCAAACGAATTTCCGCGAACCTTTGACGCCGCGTCGAGCCCGCGTCCTGGCATTTATTTCACGCATTTTTTCCTGCGATGCTTTTCTCGCTTCTTCCGCGGCGAGAAATTAACGAGGGAATATTACATTTTCAAAGGATCCCGACCAACGAGGACACCGTGCGGTGACGCACTGAAGAAGATGAGAAAGGAAAGGAATTCGAGCAAATCGTAGTCGCTTTATTCGCATTATGATTTTATACGGAAATCTTGCGGAAATCTTGATGATGACGATGACGACGGTGGCGCGACGACGATAACGACTTCATTAACATGTATTAAACGAAAGCAAGTTTACGTGTCTTCGTTTAAATTTTAAGCCTGCAATGTGCATAAAGTGAAGTAGAGTTCGCCATCCTATCGAAAGAAAGGCATTTTAAACTTTCACATTTATTTCCGTAACGCGTGTAAAAAAAATGTTCAAACATTTTTCCCCCCCCGTAATACGTGTCCGATAATGCAGCTTTTGCATTTTATAAATTATTTTGCTAAGCTTTGTACCGCTGTAATAATTTGAAAACGAGGGAATGAAAAAAACAACGCACGTGCGAACTCGCGGAATAAAGGAGTTAAAACGATGAGATAGAAAGCAACTGGCCCAATCGCACGGGGCCATCGTAGGAAGCGCAGTCCACGTGGCGCCGACGTCATACCAACGAGGCCCACGAGTGCAACTTGACAATCGACATGTCCAATTTACATGTGAATCACGCGCTTCATGGCCAGCTCGTTCGTACCCCTTCGCGTCGCGTTTCGGCGCTAACAAAATTCCCGGACCCATCGTAAATCGTGGCTGAGACTGGACAGTCCGCAATTTTCAGGTGACACATGCTTCCCCCCCCCCCTCTCTCTCTCTCTCGTTTCGGCTACGCCATTGCATGCATGTTGCGGGACTGAAAAATGCGGTAGTGTGTGTGGTAGTTCGTCCAGGTGATTACGCTGTCGCTCGGGGCCCGTTCCTGCCGCAATCTCCCCGCCTCCGTCCCGTCCGTCATTCCAAATACACAGCCGAGGGACCACGGGCACACGCACATGTTCGTGCATGTATACGCGTGACGAAGAATCGACTGGACCACCTTATGTCCTCAAACCACGAAGAGGAGCGCCGACGAAAGAAGCGCGGCAAAGAGACGACCGAGGTGTGAGGCGAGCGTAGCGGAGGCAGAAAGAGGGGCCCCATCTTGCAGCAATCGCTTTGGTCACGCCAACACTCGCTGCCCCTTTCTCCTTTAATCAGGTGTTAAATACGAGCATCGTTGCACATCTCGAGAGTATTTCTACCACCTTTCGAGATATCAGGGGGAGACTTTTTCGCATCGTCTCCTCTGCTCCGCTCGTTCTCTTCTCGCATATTTCCTCTCCTCGGCTCCAACGCCTTTGCATTTTCCAGGGTAATCGCGACAGCGGGTGACGTAAGACCGCGGAGAGAGAATGACACGAAAGGACCTAAGTCTAATCCACACGACAGGTGGGCCCAGAGTAAACCGCCCGTTAATCGACGGAAGGTCTCGAAGGAGCAATCTTGTACGTCCGGTTATTCGATCGGCAAGTGCTCGTAGCGGGAAGGAAACAAAGACCGGGCTGGACCTCTAAATGGACGTTGACAGCAACGTCCGGTGAACAAAGCAGCGCGACATCGCTGAGGTGTACGCGCATCTTTCATCGAAAATCGATGCTTTGAAAACACAAAGCTGAACGCAACGGCACTTAAAAAGCTGCGTGCAGCCGGTACAACGCTTGGTTGCAATTGCAGCGTCTATGAATGAAAATTTGGCCACTTAATCGAAACCACGTATTATTATTCGTTCGTTGCAACAATTACGAACAAAACTTATCACGAGCATCCATTGGCGGCTGACTGCGGCTTATCCAGAGAGTGATGAGATCAGAAGTTGACAGGCCAGCGTCAAGTGCTCCAAGTACCGTCAACGTATGACACGCAAGGTCACGTAACGAAGTTGCATAGAAGGTGGTGAATAGTCGGGGCCCAAGGCGCCTCGACAAGAGGGATAAGACAAGAAGGGATGACGCCCCGCGGCGGTCGGCTCCGAGTTCGATCATCGACGCGCGAAGACGAGGGGTCGGAGGAATATACATGTGAAGGTGCACAGAGCAGTGCACGACGAGGGAAGGTAAGGAAGAGGAAGGAGTCAGTCAGCCAGTCAGTCAGCCACCAGTCAACCAGCCAGTCCGTCAGTCAAGCCATCGTGGCTCGTTCTCCGTCACTCGTTCGTTCACTTACTCGCTCGCTACTCGGTGTGTTAATTAGTTAAGGTTGTTGGTCGGGGACTAAATTACACCTCCGGAGCTACTCAAAGGAAGCAATTACTGGTGGCGCAGCCCCGGAGGGGGAGTCGTGAGGCTCGCGAGAAGGTGTAACGCGAGCGTGATGGAGCGAGATGGAGAAGAGAGGTCGAGAACGAAAGAGACCGCGCAGTAGAAAGAGACAAACTAGCGAACGAGCCGACCGACCAGTCAGCTATCGTCGAACTATCTAGCTAGCGCGGCTCGATGAGCTGCCAGTGCAGAAGCGTCTGCCGTCTCTGCTTCTGCTACCGCCGGTAACGCCGCGCAGCACCATGTTTTCCTGTCGATCCGTCTTGATGCGCGCGCGGTACATGTGACTTGCTGGCTCTGGCTCTCTCTCTCTCTCTCTTTCTCTCTCGTGCACACATACACATACCAACACTCATCGTGACCACTTTTATGTTCAACGACCTGCCAACCCTTCTTCTTCATCGTTGTCGTCGTCTTCTTCCTCTTCTACTCGTTTCCTCTAAATCACCCACCCAGCTTGCTCGGCTTGTGCAGCGCTCTCGTTTGAGTACACACCGCAACCAACATAACACTACCCTACCGCAAGTCCCGTATAACATTGTGGAAAATGAGGTCGTATCGCATCGATGGAAGTAACTCTGCATCGTGAAGAGAGGATTTTATAATCGCTCAAGATTTAAAAATATAATTTAAATAGCAAAGCGCAAGATACAAAATTAAGAGAATCTTTCGGTTACTAGCGCTGCTGATGATCCTACTATCTTCTCGATACATTGCCTTTCTAAATTAAATCGAGAATTATTCGAAAGATCGATATTACCGCCACACTCCCCTGGAAAAATCTACCAGAGAGACCTCCAGCATTTTTTAAGAAATGTATGTGGATTTGAAGGTAAGGTGATTTCACGAGATTTTTTTCCGCGCGCTCCATAATGGCCATGCGCACGGCAAACGACAGCATAAAAAGAAGGAACGAAGAATTTCCGGGGATTTATTACAGGGCACGCCACGATGCCTCGATTGAAGCCGAGCAAGGTGATATCCAATCAGCTTCACTACGCTCTTTTGCGCTCGATCGATGCTGCGTGCACACACGCACACGCGCGCATATACAAACACGCTCAGACAATAAAACTCAGCTACACTCTTTCCTCCAGCACGAGAACGTGTCCTTACCATATCCTTGGATTACGGCTGTTTCTCCGTCTGTCGCGATTCATCCTTAATTCATAATTGTATGGTTTGCCGTTGGCGCTGATTGTAGATTACAGTTATTTCGTCAGTTTCGTCTCTCATCGCGTGGTTATTAATAAGGCACAAGTCGTGAAACCAATCGATCGTGCGCCAAACACGGCAATAAAAAATATCATGGAGCTTGTGGAACAATCTTAAACTGATTGTGTCTATTCGCGAATTCGGTTGCTTGCATTAGTGCGCGCTATAAGGCTCGTTTACGGTCAATTCTAATATTTAAGGATCGCCTTAAATATCTCTTGAAACATTTCTTAGCCAGTAAAATGACCCGTATAGCATCCACGGATTATTTCTTGGCTAAATATTCTTTGAACATATATTTAAGACACAGTTAAATAAAAATTGTCTGTAAACAGGCCTTAGTGTGCACTCAGTGCGCACTAGTGCAAGCAATCGAACTCGCTATAAGTCGATTAGCGTCTCGTCGTATTAATTGTATAGGTCCAAGTAATAAGAATTACGTCAGGTCCAAGAGAAATTCACTGTAGAAACATATGTATTTGGACAGTTGCGGAGGAGGACGCTACGAGAGAAGCGGAGCCCAACCCAAGCATGCTGGGCGTCGAAGAGAAGCGACATTTTCTGAGACGAAGGAACTCAGGGAATCGAGAAATGCGATACGGACTGTGCGATGTGGCTTCAGATATTTCGTGGTAACTGCAAACCCCATGTGGTAGCACACCGGCCGGTCGTGGCTTCCAAGTGAACAACTTCCACTCGCGGTGGTTTCGAGACCGAATGCAACGTCGGAGTTCCTAGAAGCCTGGGCCTTTAAGGACCGGCCTTTCCTCCCGCCTTTCTTCCCGCTGCCAGGATACAATGCATGTTCCGCTTTCGGAACCCTGCCGTTCCTCGGCTTACCAAGAGGTCCTTTTCGTTGCCGCATATTTTCCATGCGTCCTCGTAGGCTCGGAAATAACACGACGAGTTTCTAACGTTTCCAATGTGACTTGAATATTAAATTTTTCATCTCGTACACATTCGCAGTATATTTTTGAGGAAATGAGTGTAATTCTAGCAACAGCTACAATTCAAATAATTCAATTACTAATTGTGGGCCTCAAAATGGGTTGCTGTCTTTTTTTTCCGGAGTATAATTATTCATTAGAACCCGATCGTTAAAATTCACCGCTGGTGCAACGGATTCGTGCTTCAATACTGACATAGAGATATGTCCTCCTGAATTGTTCAACTCGAAATATTCATAAAGTTCGAAAAGAAACATCCAAGTGACGGGGTATGCGCGCACTTAATTAATCCATTTGTACTCGAGTTACATTATAAGCAAGACCAAAAGAACCCGTTTACTTTTTTGGGGTAAATCTCTCGATTACGGGCGAGCAACGGGGTGTTGTTTTCAATTGTCGATGAAAAAAGGAGGACGAAAGAAGAAAAAGAACCGCAAGCCTCAGGACTGGAAACAATGTGGAGGCGAGGAGGAAGGGGCTTGATTTGTTCCGGCGCTCTTCGCGCGACGCTTCGGATTATGCCCGGAAGACTTTATCCGTTCCAATATCATCCGCGATGTCCGCCACCTTTTCCCTTCCTCCTGTACGAAAATGTACGCGCGACACGAACGCGAGTCGCGTGACGCGGGACACGCGTGGTTATCGCGGCCCCGGGCAAAAGTCTCTCCAACCAAGTGCATCAACGGTATCCATCTACGGCGCCGCATCGGCGACCGCCTGCCATAACTCGAGGCGATTCCGACAGTAACTGCGACGACCACGTCAACCACGGTGAGGACGCGGCGGCGTCGCCGTCGGGTACTGGCGCATTGTACAAGAAGAACGTGTCGCCTCCTTTCTTCCTTACCCCTTAGACGAGGGCGTCGCGAAAAGCGCGAATGACAGCCGCGCGCGCAGAAAAGCTAGCCCGAGGGAATATTAAAAACGTTCTATGGAGCACGGTGGATAGGCGGTGGCAGAGACGCCGATGGCGTACGCTGTCTATCCTACGTGAGCGTGACGAGTAACAAGCCCCACGGATGTATGTCATCACCTCGCTCGCAAAGATTCCTACGTATAAGAATAAACGAGAGAACGGAGTTTAAGCCATTTAGGCGAAGAATTGAAGCGCTGAATAATCGTGTGGCACAATTGAATACTTTCCTACCTCTTCGTTCGTGTCAATTGTTTCGTTCCCTCTTTCCCGAATCCTCTACTCTCTTAGAGCCTGAGCAGAATGGCTGTCTTGTACTCTTAAAACAATGTTTTATGTTTTAAATCTTCGTCCTAACCCGAGTTGACATTTTGGTACTCTTTTGACACTTCTAAGGATAATTTACAACTACTCAGCTGATCTATACACCTACATAGACCAGCAATAACCTACTTTGACGACATTATATTGTTTTACTTCTCCCTTGAATCTGTAATTCTAAAAATTTACTTTAGCTCCTATTTAAAAGGACCTAATGCTAAATTGGCAAAAGTAGAAATTTCCGACACTATCAGTTTTAAAATAGAATTCAAGGTTCAACATAGGGCCAAAATTTCGACTCGGGAAAGTAACGCACAACTGTCTTGTGACTTAAGAATATAAAACAGCCGTTCTGCTCAGACCCTTATATTCCTCCTACAATAGTACATCGTTCGTTTCTCATGTAAATGCATTTTGTTTTTTGTATAAATGCAGTTGCAACTTATTATTTTATTAACTAAATAATTACGCGCAATGCGATCTGACGTATTGACTGGGGTGATGCGAGTCCGACGCAAAGCTTGGGTTTCTACGTACGGCCAATACTCGAGGGATCGACAAACGTCGATCTTCGAGAAAGCTGCCCGTTATGGTCACGGAGCCGCGACACGTGTCGCGACACGCTCGACATCGACCGGATGCTCGTTGTCGCGACGGCGAGAAAACGCCGGCTTACCAGATTTCAAGTATCATCGCGATGTGATTGTCCAGATAATTTCTCACCCCCTACGCGCGCGTATCTACTGCGCTAATTCTGTTACGAGAGATAAAGAGTTAATACTATTAATACGTAATTAAGGAAAAGTGTAAAATTTCTCATCCCGTGGTAAATACACGCAACAGCTAACAAAACGCAGAACAATAATTACAGCTTCTGCCTTTCATTTTTCAATATGTCATGAATATACCCGGCATTCACGGTCGACGCTTTGTCGCGGTTTCGTGGGCACGATAGTGAAGATTTAACGGAATCCGTTGTACGTTTTCACGGGCCACAACCGCAACGAAGCTGAAAATTACATGTGTCCGTAATATTTGTTTATAACGGCAATTGATTTCTAATACATTCCAGAATATCATGTATCATCCTCGGCCTACGTTTAAAGTTCCTCTTCATTCTCAAACATACACGCCTCGATTATTGTTAAACATTAATATAATTTTTCAAGTTTCGCATGCATACGTAACGGTGTAAATTCTTATATGTCGAAAGATACTTAACGAATGCCATGCGTTAGAGTGTTAGAAATGTTCGAGACTGATATTACAAAAGATAGGGACGCGTCCTTGGCGCTCAGATCGGGAGAGCATCGGATCCTGAATTCCCTCACGACGCGCTTATGCAGAGAAAGATCGAGATGAGAGTAAGCGAGCGAGCAAGCGAGGCGTAGGCAAAGCAGCCGTAATAATGGACGAGAAAACGAGACGCGGACGGGTCGGCTCGGTGGCGCGGGCGAGAGACAGAGAGGGCGAGGGAGAAAGAGGGATACGCGGAGGCGAACAGAGACGAACGAGGAACGGCGGAGCAGGGCAGGGCAGGGCATGGCGAATACAGGGCCCGAGGGCTCCCGCGCGCGGCAACGCCGAGGAGCGGCGAGCCAGCGACAGGAAGCAGCAGCGACAAACCGGGCGAGCGAGCCGCGCCGGAGCGGAATGAAGAGTAGTAGAGAGAACGGAACGGAGCGCCGAGCGGAGCTGCGAGGAGAGTCGGAGCGAGCCGTTGGTTGCGGAGGCGACGTGGCTCCGGTCGTGTTTTATTTACTTAAGACCAGTAGCGAGCTCGGCGCAGGTAGAATTCCACAGCTGGAATCTTAATAAGGGTGGCCAGGGGTTCTCCCCTGGTCGCTTCATCCTTCCCCAACTGCTTGTCTCCCTCGTCGCGACGTTGCGCTGCTTTGCAGTCGCAACGAAATATCGATACCTGGATTCGATACACCACGAATGAAAATAAGTACGAGTAAACGTGTGTAACGGCAGTTACACTTTTGATAGGTCGATGCAAAAGCTATAGCAGGGTTCCTGCCAAATTAACAGACATCGTCTGTTGGTTCTACCGTGAATTTGTTGCCCTTGGAGTGAAATGCGCCTTGGTGGAAAATGCACTGTTGGATCGTGTAAACGTCGCGAAGAAAGATTTGCGATCGAATTTGGATGCCGCGGAAGCCCGCTGGCTCATAACAGGGGACTTTTCTCAGCTATAAAAACCGCTGCTGCTATATACCGGAGTAGAAGTTATTTTCCGTCGAATTGATAACGTTAAGATAAGTAGAGTGTTGTTCAGAAGTAAGACACACGGGTACTTTTAACAAATACAGCGATTTATACAAGGTATACTCGCTTATTCGTTCGGACGAATAAAGATTATCCGGCGGAAGTCAAAATTGAACACTCGCGCAGCTGCCGCGGGATTAAAATCCGACCGAAAACCTTTATTTGCGGCCAGCGAGGCAGCGCCCGGACATCGAGAAATGTTCCTAAACTGGGAATAGAAGAGGAAAGAGAGAAATTTAACACCAAACACGCGATAAGAATGTTCGGCTGTTTGTATAACGGCGCTCGTGGATGAACGCGTGTCGTTACGTGTTATCTTGTGAAATTTATATCCAACGGGTGGTAATTTTATCGCGCTACTCTGAGAGCCGCGTCCACCGCGGCTATTCCCGTAAAATCCTGAGACTCGTTAGAGCGTTCGTCATAAAATCGCGGTTCGCTCGGATTCCGAGAAATTTCGTCTAATTATGGCTCATCCCCCCCTCCCCCCCCTCTTAATGCAAGAGTAGTGGCCGCTTGAGCGTTCATCCATAGACAATTATGGACGCACCCCCGGCAATAATTAGCCAGACTGGCCGAGCTTGCGTGCCGGAAGTGCGTGAAATCGCGTCGCTGCTACATATCGATATTTTCACGGATATTAGACATTCACATCTGATGTGCAAGATAGAGTGAGATACGCTTATCAAGCGCTGTAGATCTTACAATATAATTACGTATGCGTATAATCACGGCGAACGGGATAAAAGTACACGAATTAAGGGCCAGTTTCACAAACGTCGGTCAACTGCTAACCGAAGGTTAACTGATCCTCTGTCTCTTCTTGAGAGAACAAGATAGAAAAGGATAGGGAGTTGGCTGAACTCTGGTTAACAGTTAACGGACGCCTATGAAATTGGCCCCGAGGGGAATCAACTAGCGAGCGTGACATATTGAAAACGTTATTCAGAATGTCAAGATTTTACCCCGTTCCAGAAAACCTGCGATTACCGTCGTCGAGGAAGAAGTGAGATCTAAAACTACCGCGAGAAGACCGGGGAAGAGCGGCGTGAAATAGAGAGAAGAGGAAGCATCGCCCGTGGCCGTGCCGGCGAAATTATTGCGTCCGCCTAACTAATCCATACCGCAACGTATGCAACCCCTCAACCCCTCTGCGTGCGTGGAGTGCGTGCTACAGTCGAGTGTACCATCGCGCGCGAGCTCATATAACGGGTGACTTGCCGCATGCCGCTCAAAAATAGTATTATACGCGTCACCCGGCCAGCTATGGCGCAAAAATTGTTTCGTCATTTGTTTTGCTTGCGAATATACTCAATCTGTCAATGAAGAATGGCAAATTGGAGCGTGCAAAACATATTTACAATTTCTTCACGTGGGATAGCGACACGATCGACACATATCATCAACGTTCGCACGCATGTGAAACTTTCACCAACTTATACTTCTTCCTCGAGTATTAAGCTTAAAGCCTGTTTTATTCAGTTCGTTCTGGTACTTTGGGCATTTGGTGTTTACTTCATCTTCGGTAGGCTGCTAACCTTGCCGAAGAAAACCTCCAATCTGGAGGGCTGTTAAACCCTCTAAAGGGTTATGTAAGGCGAGACATTCTCAGTGGTTGCCACTTCTCTTCGGGAAATTCCGAAAGAACCAGCGGAGTCCGTGGATTTGAACTCGGATCTTTTCGTTCGTTCGTTTACTAAGCAGCGTACATTTCTCTGCGCCACACACTCGCCACCAATTGATTACTGTTTTATAAAAATATCAAATGGACGAGGAAATGTGCCGGTTGAAAAAAAAAAGAGAGAAAGCACGCAACGTTATGCCGTATCTTCCGAGATAGGATTCAAGGCAACGGCCATCGAACGCAATCACAGCGCGTTACACATACGGCGACACACATGAGTTCCATATCGTGCACGTGCTACGAGGCTGTGTAATTTCAAGTCGGTCTGTACACGGCGCGACGCATACGCGCGCGCAAGTGGCGGCGAGAAACAGCGCACAGAGATGCACACACGCGTGCGCACGTGCATCGCGGCACGCACGTGCTAAATTGCGGGGCGCGGTTGAGCGTTGCAGCACGACGAGACACGAGACGACGACGACACTTCGTTCGCGGATTTTCCTGCCGGAAACGTGTCTCACGTATATTCGCGAACGAGCGTAACGAATAAAAAGTGACGGAGAACGGCAACGAAGATGCTCGAAGAGGCGCCCCGTAATTACGTTACCATCTCGGCCGAAAGAACGGAGAATCTGGCAATTGTGTTGCTTGCATTTATTATTTTTTTTAAATAAAAATCACTTGTCGCCCTCGCAAAATGCGTGCGCCTGACTTCTCGTCGCGTGACATTAAAATTGTCAGTCTTCGTCCCATTCATGCGGAACGAAACTATTATACAAGCGGCGTCTCCCTAACGATCGTTAATGTACTCGTCGCGAAGGTAATGAACGAAAATTGCAATTTCGTTCTGCAGAACAAAAATGATCGCCAGGGGTACCAGAGCGGGATGCGGCGCCTCGCGCCGGATCCTCCTCGATATAAAATTACACTAACGACGATAATTATCATACGTTAACGTGTTCTTGCTAAATGTGACCCTATACGCGCTGATGCTGACATTAATATTATCGAGCTAACTACCACTTCGGGACTGTAATAGTAGCTAATTCAGTAATGATACGTCTCGACACAAAAGCTGGCGATACGTTCTCTCGGCGCGCTTCGTTCCGTTCGACTCTCGAGAACGCGACTCCGGCGCTGGCTTAAAAAGTTCATAAATCCCCGGAGCCTATAATATACTTAAAAGATATAGCGGTTCAACGTGTATGCATATCATCATCATCGATTAAGGAAGCCTAGCGGCTGCATTTTGAGCAGATTTATTGCTCCGGTGAAAAATTTTCAAAACATCTCGGAAGCAGGAAGTCGACGACCGACACGTCAGATGAACGATCCGTGCGTATACGCTTATATGCGCAGGGGTTGGAACGATTACCCGATATATAGTTGTAACCCTCTCTGGGCTTCCCCCCCCCCTCTCTCTCTCTCTCTGCCCCTCCCCCTTCTCTCGTCGTTATATAAAACCTACTGTGACAGCAGCGGGAATAGAGGAGGGTATGCGCAGGATCGGGGTTGCGAGAAGGGCAGGATCTCGCATAATGTCCGTGTAACACACCCTGCTCATCACGCGCCACTTGCTTCCCTCCCGTTTGAATCCCCCTTCCTCCCCCGTATCGAAACCGAAGCGACCCCAGAAAACCTACTGGCCCTGAACAGACCCTGCGGTAGAATAACGCATCTTGCTTCCCTCTCTCTTTCTCCCCCGCTGCCACCACGTTACTGTCTTCCTCGCTCCACTTGCATTCCTGCCTCGCTCCGTCTCTTATTCCCGCTTGCTATTAGCTCGCCGACTCGCACATGCGAGTTATGTTTATATTATGATATTAATAGAGAGTAATACGTGGCCTCCATCACCAGCGGTAGCACCCGTCGCAGCAGGTTGTTTGTCGGTTCTAAGAGGGCGCCCAGGGCCGTATAAACGAAACCGGGGCGCAACCGCCGAAGAGTGCAACAGCCTCCGGGTACATGCTTGATCGCGATGCGGCGCGATGCGAGATCTACTGATCGACGTGTATGCAATTTCTAAATTTGTATCGCGCTCAAGTGTTAACAAAAATTTATTAAATACATTGGCGTTATTTAACAAAAGTACGATTTATTCCCAGATATAAAAATATAGATGCAAATAAAATGAAATCAATACATTTTTACAACACTAGAAAAAAAGACTCGATCAAGATGTGTATATCGACCGCAGTTTCTGTAGGTCCCAGAAGAAATCGTGACGCAGATGGGCATTAATTGTGCGTTTTGTAGCGCCATATAACGGAGAAAGAAAAGGGAAAAAGCGAAACCTGTCTTCCGCTATAAATTATACGACTACAAGGAGAGACGTGGGCCCGAGGAAAGTTGACCCGCTCTGGCCGATGCATCTCGGGGCCACGAGAGCACAGGCCTATCATTTTGCCGGTTCGGAACGCAAAATTTTTGGTTGCGGAAGGACGACGAGGGGGAAAACACACGTTGAGAATTAGAGAGGATATCGTTTAAGTGGTCGGCGAAAAAGGGAGACTACCAGGAATTTACTGTCCGTCCGACTAGCCTTCCTCTTTCCGACCCGGCCTATCTGGGTATCCAATTCGAAAAGGGCTACCCCCTCGGGACCCGCATCTCGTTACGCGAAACATCGTGTAATTAGCACGTCGTTGCGATCCCGCTATATGTACATATATATGTATAGGGGCTCGTAAACGAATGATCCGCTAAGGATAGTGGTAGCCGTTCTCGAGCCAGGATTTAATGCGACCTACGAGTGCCAGTAGCATATGATTTTACGCCGTTCTTCCTCCTAATTCATCATTTAATTTCTGTATTAATTCCGCATTAGTTTTACAATAATTTTAATTCGCATCAAGTAAGGTGCACGTGAATTATGAAAATGCCGTTTTTAATTATTCATTAACTACGTTGCGGCAACGCGATTCATAATAAAGCGATTATATTATAAAATCACGTCGACACGAGCGGTCAGCGAAATCGGTATATGACTAGATTTAACAGCATTAACAAAAAAGTCGATACTAATCCCCTGTTCTATCATCACTGTACGGCGTAGGCGACCGCGCTGCCGCGGCGGAATTAGAATAGACAAAAAAGAGAAACAAAATAATAACCGCGCAATGTATAACGCACAATGTATAACGCGAAATTTGACCGCTATTGTTTAAACGATATCGAATTACTGCCCCATCGCCGCCGCCGCGATGCGATCAACACAATGGAACTTTTCGTATTTCGTGGTTCGCACACACCTCTCCTCTGTCGGCCGCCGCCGCCGTTGCCGCGCCCCTCTCTCGCTCTCTTTGTGCCGCGTCAAATTCGATATCGAGTTATTTTTCAGCGTGATTACATTAATTGCCCCGGCGATACTGGCGCGCCTCTGATCACAGGCGCGATCGCTGTAATGTCGTTGGGCCGGTTATTCAGCCGAGAACGCGCGAGGTGTTTCTATTTTCAAAGATTAACGCGATTACGTTCCGTTGCAGTTTCGTCTAGCGGGCCCGTAACTATCGTTTCGCGCCTCTCGTTTTCTCTTTTTGGTCCCACCCCCTCCCCACCTCCTTTTTAGCTCGTTATATTTCATTAACGCCGCACCCTCGGTCCGAGAAGACTCGATAAAAAAAAAAGCGGAATATCATCATAGATGATTAAATATTTCTAGCGCGACACTTTTCATCTGTATATCGATAGCAGTTCTTTGTAGCTTACGTTTGTATTATTCTCAGTAATTAATATCGCGCGGGATATTCTATTCCATCAACAATACGCAGGTCCGTCGTGTTAATAAATTCAATTAATTTCGCAGTTCAGATTGGCACTATCTTTGTGACTGTTAAGGCATGCCCTTGAGGGGCAGGAAGGTATTTTATACTAATCGAGTACACGACTGGGCAGGCGTTCGATCTGAGGAATCGTAAGAGAGACATCAAGACGTGAGATGAGTTTTGGCATTTCTAATTTTAAGAGAGCACGAAGAAAATGCAACAGGCTGCCGACTCGCCTCTCCTAAAACAGCGATCATTGCACCAAACGTGTATCGGCACGAACTCGCTGCTTCTCGTACTTTTTCCCTGGATATAATGACGCGAGACCGCAGGCTCGCGCGAGATCACCTTGTTTTCAATATTCTTCCGACGACGAAACGAGCGTCTGAATACACGATTTCCGGTAGAAAACCAGCGCGTGTTCGCGGCAGAAAATTAGAAACCACGTGTCTATCTACTACGTGATTTCCACGTAATAAAACGCGACGTTCCGAGATCTCTATGACGGATGCGCACGACTCGTTAGATCAATCATTCCGCCGGCCATTTGCCGGCTGCTCTTTCCTCCTGCTCTCTCACTCACCGAGCATAATATTTATATCGGTAACGCTCTCCCTTTCCACCCGCCGCGAAATATAGGCAGTTTCACCGCCACCGCTACCGTTACCGTCACCATCACCATCATCATCCGCTCAACCTATCTCGGCGACGATGGGCTGGTTCCCCGAGCGGAGCGGTGTTGATGCTAAGCTAAGCGAAGGTTCGCTCTTTGATCTTTTGCTTCCTATATATAAACACGAGAGCGCGAGCGGGAAGAAACGTGCCTGCCTGGCTGCGTGCGTGCGTGCATGTTAGGACGACGAGGAGGCGCGAGGACGTTGTAGGACGACGGAGTCGAGGAAGCGGAGTAGAAGCGGAAAGAGAGAAAGAGCGAGAAGAGATGGCCTTCGCTCCGTCATATCTCCTCTGCGTGGGGTCTTTATACGTCCGACTGTATCCCCCCACATCCATTATCTGCATACGTTACTCAGGAACATATCATGCGAGCGTGCTCCTCGTAGCCACCACCCCACGTCGTTCTCCTCTTTCTTCCTCTTTCCGTCTCTCTTCGTATCTAGGATCGGCCGACCGGTTGGTCGTCGTCACAACCATCGCCCAACGTCGAAACATCACGCGCGTGTAGCTGCTGTTACTGCACTGCGTTGATATCGCTAGCAGACCCGCACAGAAATGATAAATCGTTCGAAGGAGACGTACCTTCCAAGAGAATCTGGTCTATGCGCCATGCGCGCGAACTACGCTTCTCATCACGCTAAAAGCGCAGCGATGCTTTGTTACTCGCTGTCGGAGATTGCGCGGAATGTCGAATCACGAGATACGTTTTCAAATAAAGGAAAAAAGGAGGAGGAGGAGAGAGAGATACGATTTTAGCAGACAATCTCACCGTCACTTGTATTTCGCTACTGATAAAATTTGCTTGCGACTCGTTATCGAGAATTGGAAAACAGACCGTGACAAACGCGGCAAGTGACCACTAGACGAAAGCTATCATCAAAAGCTGTGAACGATACGACTTCGAACCGCGAGAATGGAGTAGAATATAGGCGTAGTTCGGCGCGCGCACCCATTCAAGGGAATAACCAGTGGCTAAAATGTTGTCCCACCGATTACATGATTTCATTAGATCTCATACGATTTCATCTGATTACAAACAACTTCATCTAATTGCAAATAATTTTCTTATATGCACGTTTAAAAATAGAACGGCGTTGTTAAGAGCTGTTAGATTTTCTCAGAACATTACATCTTTTTTATTTTACTGATAAGTATTTGCTTGTAGGGGTAATTTCAATTAAGATTGTAGTATTCGGTTAGGTAGACAACATGTTTCCAAACTTCCCACTTTTCCCACCAGTCTAACCGTGGTCTTGGTGAGAAGTAATTTTGTATTTGTATCTACTGTTTATTGTTCTAAATTTGCGCGCAAAGGTGTATCAACTCACTGTCCTAACAGCAGCTCCTTCAGTCTTATTATGAAAAAAAATAATACGCGCTTATAGGCGTGAACTATGATATATATTTGGATATTCACTAAAAGAAGTAAATTTTTGGGGGGGAAACAAAAATAAGTTGAGAAAACGTTCAAATTCAATGTTCATTGTCTAACAAGTGAAGAAACTTGAAAATGAAGGCAAAACGATTACATGGAGATTTCGTAAGGCTTTCATAATGATTTCGGAGATACTGTCCCATTATTACATTAAGTGGTTACCCCCTTGCATCCATTAGTAAAGGGAAAAATAATGGCGACAATGAAACGGCGTGGCGCCGGTGGTTTGTGGGACATGCGTACACACGTGTGCGCATATTTACGTTTGCGGTATAATTTAAATTACAAATTCTCTGTATATATCTAACTCGCGAATCCACCCATGTGTTAAATTGTAACTATCTCTTCTTCATACTGAAGACGGTCCAACAAGGACCGAAACGTATATATGCATTTATAATTAAATAATTTTATTGGACACTACAACCTTGTTCAGGCTCTGAGCCCCTTCTTTTATTACTCGATTAAATTACAAATTTACTATAATTACTATGGGGTTAAGAATGACTTTCAGTACAATGGAAATCTGTTTCAAATGCTCCACACGCCTTTCTTCTTTCTCCTGCACAATTTATTTCAAGAAATAATAATATTATAGAAGAAATTATAGGAGAAAAATAGACGCCGACTATGTATCATCTGAACGAGAAGAACAACGAGGAATTACGATTGAGTGTAAAAAGGAGATATGCGGCGATATCAATTAGAGCGGCGGAAGGCGGTCTCTCGGACAGAGAAACAAATGAAGATAGATATAAAAGGAAAGAGAGAGAGAGAACTATTGAAACAAATTTGCAGTGCGGCTTCACTGTTCCTGGATATAATTAATGAACTTGTACCTATATTTCTAGTGCTATTTCAAATTGAAGACAATTTCAGTAGAAGAGTTCTTCCTTGTGGCTTAAGATAAGAAGCATCGCAAAGATGCTTCACATCACTAACGCGCCGATATGCTTTATCGCGACAACCAAAGTACACCGAACATGTGTATACGTGTATGAAGTTTGTTTAGGGAAAATTGAAACTCGTGTCTTTCCGTTATTTGCGATCTTGTATCTCGTACGTCAGAGTAAACGGACATAGGGAAGGGGAGGAGGGGGATAACAGCAGTTGATTGTCACGAAGGTGTATCAGAAGTTAAAATTAAACACTGCGAGTGTCGCTATGTTAAATAAGATTTTCGTATCAATAATTACGTTACCTCACAATAGTCTCGCTACAATTATTCATCCAATCGGATGATCTTCATACAAAATAAGATCGAGGGAGAGAATAAAGAAACAAATAAAAAAAACGGAGACCAGATAAAGCGAGATGAGAAGATCAGACTATACCGCCTGTCCGGGTTTTGCCCTGTGGCGCCGATTAGGCCGCAATTAGGTCGACATTGTTATGTTAATGGCGAGCGGCTAGGGGGGATAATATTAGGGTGAGCCGTGGGGAATGATGTTATAATATTTCAACACCAGTACCCCGGGGTCGACGGCGCTCAATTGATAAATCATTTCGTAAGTGGCGGGGTGCGATATTATATTCATATTCGACAGGGAAGGGGGCTAGGCGCTTGGCGAAACGAATCGGTCGGACACCCCGATTCTATTTATCGGGGTGCCCATTCACGGATCATAGATCATGGATCGTCGCGGATAATCGCAATGTGTAACTGCCGACGAATGGGCCAACATTGACACACAACGATTTCCGCCCTAACTCCGGCGTGACTATTCTCTCCCTTTCTCTCTCTCTCTCTTTCTCTTTGACCTGGCCGGGATCAAGTGGAAGTCAATGATTTAGGGTGCGAGTATCCCGCCAACGCGTAATTCGTGATAGCCCTGTGTAAACACGAAAAGCGGAAGTTGTCTACGAGGGAGGGCTCTCTTGTCCGTATCATCTTATCTACGCATCCATCTTTCGACAAATAAGGGAAGATAGCCGAGACAATAGGATAGGATCGATCAATCTCTTTCGATACGTGTATATATTCAAATATCGAATTTATATTTTATGGGTTTCAGGGGCACGTTATACTTGTATAACCAAGACTTTGACATTTTGATGAACAATTACAGTACAATGAAATATTTGAATTATTATTAGAAGAAAGTCCCTTGTTATGAGATAGGCTCCTAATACGAGATAACGGAGTTTCTGCTGGTTCCACCATAAATTTATTGCCCTTGGAGTGAAATGTTTCGTGGAAAATTGATTGATAGATTGTGTAATGGTTGCGAAAAAAGATTTGTCATTGAATTTGGACGTTTTACAACGTCCGCTAATGAAACAATATCGTAATAAAAAATGTCAAAGATTTCGCTAAATTCTTTAATTCTCGCTTTCCGAGTTGCTTGCAATAACGTCTATTCTGTAGCGAAATGACGTAAGAACGAGCCGCGTGTGATATCTAGAGAAGCATATTCTACGCGAGGTATAACAGGTGGAACAATCCATTTGGTGTCGGCGCACGTGACTATTTGCCTCGCACAGTTTCGGCATTAAACGAGACACAGGTATGGTAGCTGCGTGACGATTCACCCCCGCGCGCGTGCAATAGTGGTTTATATTGCGGCTAGAACATAAGCGGGAGGTGGGAGGGAGCGCGATAGACAACCGCATGCAATTGATGGGGTGCAAACGGGGTCGACCGCGCCCGACAAGCCTCTCTCCTCTATAACGGCTATATTACGCGGACGTTATATTTATTTAATACATGGGGTGGGTCTGTGCGGTGCGCAGCCGAGTATTATACGAGTTATTATTTCTGCTTGCGGCTCAGGAAAGCGCCCCTCATCAGCCGTCGACGAATCGCAGTCCTATTGTGTCCGTTTAAACGACTATTGGGGTGAACACGATACTTCTCACAGTCGGTTGGATACGGGGGAAGAATGATTTAGTCAGATTAGGACGGACAGTCCCCGCTAATGCTTATGGTACCACGTGAAAATTCGTGCGGACGATGAATAAGCGGAAACGATAAATGCGGGTGAGAACCGTGCGAGCAAAGGATTAAGTAAGTAAAATGATGGGGTAAGGCTTTTACGAGCAGTAGAAAGTACCAAATGAACGAACAATAAACGGATATATTAAAATATACGTACAGAGATATCACAAATAACCGACGTATGAGATTTTCAAAAAGATGGAAATTTCATTTTTGATATCACGAAGAGCATCGACGATACTCGACTGTAAGCGAGTGCGGATTAGCAGCTGGAATGCATTGCGAAGTGAGTAGAAATTCGTAATTGCAGTAGAGATTGCACTTAGAGGCTCTTACACGCAAGCCGATGGAGAAAACCGCGCTCGGCACTCGACCACCCACATGGCCGGACGTTACGCGTCAGTTTAGGCGATGCCGATTGATTTTGTAGGGTCGGACACGATACTTCTCACAGCCCATGAGAATCGTCAGATTAGACTAATGCACCCTTCCCCCGGGAGCGCGTGTTTCACCAGTTCTAGTGGC
This sequence comes from Vollenhovia emeryi, assembly GCF_000949405.1. Taxonomy (NCBI): domain Eukaryota; kingdom Metazoa; phylum Arthropoda; class Insecta; order Hymenoptera; family Formicidae; genus Vollenhovia; species Vollenhovia emeryi. Next base: position 883,506 of record NW_011967222.1, read on the forward strand.
CTCTCGTTCTATTATGATCTGGCGAACCGATGCCGGGGCTAAGTAAGAGTCCATCGACTCTTGAACAAAGCCCCCGACCGCATTACCATCGAGCAACTTTGCGCGGTTATACTTTTAATACTATCTCTTATTGTTAGTGCAACAGGGGGAAAGGGAGGAGGCCCCTGTATCCTTCTATTACTTGACAAATCAATGAGATTCCACATTTTTTAACATTAGAACTATCAAAGCGAAAGGACTAGTTAGTAATTTTTTTTAAACTTACAATATATTACTTACAATATATTATTTCAAATTTCATTCGACCACAGCTGGCCACATTTATTAATTAACCGGTCAATGCAGGAAATTTATTGCGAAAAATATGGCAATTTGAAGAAACTAATCTTACAATATATAAGAGAATACGACTCTGACGATTAAAAATCAATGAATAAAAGGGCTAAGAACCTTGACTAGGCGTTAGTGTCACAATAGTAAAAGTTTTGTAATTTAAAATTTTTGTGTCACAATAGTAAAAGTTTTGTAAATTTAAAATTACAAATTTCGGTCTTTCTTTAGATCATCCTCAGTGTATAAAAATAAAAAGAAAAAGAGTAAAAGAAATTAATTTAAAATCGAAAAGTCAAAGGTTAAAATTCGCATTTTTCTCTCTTACAACGACATTTTCAATCATGTTTAATCAAATTTTGTTTCGGAAACTAAATATTCACAAAAGAAAGCTAGTAAAGCCGTTTAGAACGAGTTGATCTTTAAATTTCCAACTGTTAATCAGTGAAACTTTTGTTTATAAAAACTATAGGGAACTCTTAATCTCTTGCAAAATGAAATGGGAATTTAGATCAGATCTATGAAATTTTAATATTGTTGCGTGATTACTTTTTGGAGATGTATTACTTCGATCGAAGAATTTAATGTACAAACTGAGGGTTTATTTTAATTCTTCTTATTGTACCAAATTTAATTTTTGATTTAAAAATGGGTCCCACATAAAAGTATACTGATTATGTACCTGTTAAAAAAGAGACATAAATTTCACATTTTCACAATTTCTCATTCGATTCGAAACAAAAAACCTATATTTCTTTATCAGTATCATAATATATTATATCTATTTGGAATATTGATCGGAAATCTGTACTGTACCTGGGGAGACCTTAGACAATTTCTATGCGGATTGTTAAGACCAGCGTTATTAAAGATGGCTGGGCTTACCTGAAACAGAAAACAAAACGAATATTAATTATTGCAAATTAGATAATCGCAGAATGGGACATTGCGCACGAACACTAGTGAACTGCGAATTTGTTCGTTAATGGAAAATATCATCGATCGTGCGCGTATCTTTTTCCCAAAATTATGCTATTTTCGTTGTTTTTGGGCTAAATAAATAAAATTGAAGCATACGTATTATCTTGTATACACAGAATGTATAAGTGAACCATAAGTACTTTTGGAAAAGTGCCATTTCTCCACCGATTCTTATAAGCTTTGGACGAAAGATTTAAGGAAGAGTAAAATTTTTATTTGGTACAACTTATGATAATCGTGAACATTATTAAAGGAGTTTATCAGAATTAAAAAGTTAAAAAGTGGAAATTTTTTATGTGAGCATGCGTAAAATTTTCTTTGATGCACCAACAATTCAAAAGTTGTGATGACTCATTTATCATACACGGAATTTTCTCTTAAAATTTATCCTGAAAATCACGTAATCACGGGACAATATAGCATTTTGAAGAATTTTATGCGACTTTTTTTAAACGTTACCATACATTTTACTAATAAAATGTGTACTAGGTATAACCACTAGTAAAATATATGGTAAAATTAAAAAAAAATCGCATAAAATTCTTCAAAATGCCATGTTGTCCCACAATTACATGATTTTCAGGGTAAATTTTAAGAGAAAATTATCTCCGTGCATGGTTAAAAATGTTTGAAATTTTTCGTTAAAAAGGGAAATTGAATGAAGTGATCCAACAATGACAGATCACAATTTTCGAACAGCTTGTCAGAAAGTTATGAAACTTTACACAAATTGATAACAATTAAAGAGCGAAAGAATGGTGTACCAAGGAAAATTCTGCGCGTGCTCACATAAAAAAAAATTTCTTCATTTTGAAGCCTGATGAAAATCCTTTAACGATCATTCACGATCAGTGAAACGTGAAACAAAAATTTCATCCTTCCTTACTTTCATTCAAAGCTCATAAGGATCGGTCAAGTGATTTAGAAAACGGCAGCTTTCCAAAAGTACTCACGATTCACTGATACACCCTGTAGTGTAAACATATTTTGTTTATATACATCACATATATACGTCTTACAATTTCATTATAAGATCGCGTGTGGTGAAAAGAAGTTAACAAAAAGTTGATTATCAGATCAGCCGCAGAATTTGCAGATGAGCAACGCAAAAACTATATTTATTCACGCCATGTGTATAAAATCTACCGAATGAACCAATTGGGAGCGAGCGAGACGCGTCATATTTTATCGCGGTCATTACAGGGGGTGCCGGCTTATTCCTCCCTCCCTTCCTCGCGCTTTCACGAGTTAACGCTGGGGCGTCCCTTCGAAACGCGAGGCCCAACGCGACGAGAGAGAGGAGATGCAGGAATTCATTACACGATATAATAAAACGCGCCAAAATGTCAGTTAGCCTCGATAAAAGCCAATGGCGTAGGACACAGCGCGAGGATCGGCACGTCGGGGATTTTTATAACGAGGGGTTTCGCTACCGTAGGAATCCGTTTATCGGCACTCGAAAAATTATACGATCAGCTATTAAACCTGACGCAACGGAACACGTTATATCGACCGATGCTAATTAACGCCGCGAAATTGATTTCACCGTGATTCGAGCACGAATCCAGAGGAGACGAGAATAGCATTCGCGTTCGCATCTGCCAGCGCCGCAGATAAAAATTCATGGGCATTTCGGTGAAGCGACGAACGAACACGCGCGCGCGCGCGCGCGCGCTCGCCAAATGGTGTCGCTGATCGAATCGTTAATCAGCACCGACGTCCTTTCGCGGAAACGCGCGGCTGGCGTAACGATTTAACGCGATTGCCGTTCGTTACGTCGCGCGTAGCTGGCGACAAAAAATCACGCCGCGTGCAGCTAGCGCGAAAGAGCGCGAATACTTTTCCGCCTCGTCTCGATTCATACGGGGCAGCAATTATTCTTAGGAATATAAGTGCGTATCCTTTAATTTACAGTCGGAATTGATCCACGCAGGAAGTTTAATTTCCGGTTAATTTTTGTTCCAGCGGGAGCAGCCGGTGAATAATTAATTCATTTGATGAATAAGATTTCCAACCGAACGAGAATCCCTCGGCGTTACAGCGGTGTATGGCATCCGAGATATTAATGATCGCTGCTATCTCTCGATATGAATGATTCAAGGGTATAATCGTCTTCATCCAATTAGAAAATCAATCGCCTCGTTCTAATTTTATCGAGCAACATCGCGGTCCGTTGTACAACTACGGAAACCGAAAATCCGTTAACGCGCCGATATTCGATGAAAACTGAGTTATCTTCACAAAGGAGACACGTACGTGGCACTTGAGCGTCCAATAAGTATGTCGCAGCCCGGCGCTTTCTGCGCCCGTCTGCGGCCGATATATATAGGGCGCAACGTCAACTAACGCAATAACGACAGCGAAAGCGACTAAAGCGCGACAGAAGCTCCATAATTACGGAGCACGGCAATCAAATTGGGAACACGCGTAAAGAGAAATGCGCGAAAGCGAGAGACGGGGAAGATAATTGCTCTCGTGGCAGAACGTCGACCGGTGCAACGGTTGATAAGGGTAACGTGGAACCGCTTATCATGGATTTCTCCCGTTTAAAGGTGCTTGATAAAGGAGAGAATGAGCCGCGGAGGGGGGGGGGGGAGAAACCGCGGTAGCCGGAGAAAAAGGAAGAGGAGACGAGATGAGATAGGTGCCCAGAATCTAGGTGGGACGACGCGAATGTATATTGTTCATAAATTAAGTATATAAAACCGTCACGGCGTCGGCCTCTTTGATGCCAGATAGGCGGCAAACGCGTTTCCTGTATTTACAAGGCATGCCTGCCAGCTCGCGATGACGGAGGAGGGGGGGGGGGGTAGAGGAGAAAGAGAAAGACGGTCGTGCTATGTCGAGAGGTGAGGGCACGCGATAAGGTGCACTGATTAAGCATTAAGAATTAACGCGGGCCTGCGCATACATTTCTCCCCGCTCTACGACACCGCGTCGCGAGCGTTGAGCTCAATTCAGGGACTTTCGCGCGTGTTTCCCGACGACCGCGCTTTGCAAGAGGTATCTTGGCGTCTTACTGATAAATCTTCAGGATAATTGAACGGACGGTTCCAGTTTCGACATCTTCGATTTTGCACCGAATACTGCGAGTTCGCGAGCTGTTGGTGCAACGTTGGCTCGCTAGAAAACGCGCGAGGAATTTTCTTGGTGCCGGTCGGCTCTAGGCGCACAAGTTGCACTGCCGCTGTTGCCTCGCTGAAGGATTTATGCGCCTTGCATATATAATAATCGCGTTCGCGCGGCGTGCCCGATACGGCAGCGACGGTGGCGACAGCGGTCTCCATATATTGGATAATGTGGCGTTATCAGTTAGCGTTCTGAGATTTAAAGCGCACATATCTCTTCTTATGTCCGGGCAATCGATACGTCTAAAATCGCGTGGGTGGCGGCGAGCCACATAAATGATACGGTAATAACGCGTTTCACGGGACGTCCGACGCTCGTGTCAGATCCGTGGCCGATAACACGTGCGCTTCCCGAGCGCGCTCACGTGCCGTATCTAGGAATGTAGGTACGATATATGCGAGAGATGCAGTAAGAATTTTGTCAGAAGACAAGTTGGGAGATATCGCGAGAATTCCAGGATAAGTGTCGCACGTGACATAAACTATGTATCTACACGAAAATTCAAACACAAAAAAATAATTCTTAATGATCTCATATCGTTTGTTTGGCCAATATCGTTATGTTAGTCAAAAAGTGATTGCACTCTTTGGTTGAAGAGTGCAGAGTCAATTGAGGTTGCACTGTTAATTGTTAAACACGAGTAAAAGTATCGAGAGATGTGTGTTGGACGAGATATCGGATTACAAAATATATTATTATAAATATGTATTCGTTAAGTATGCAAGCAGGACTAACAAACTAAAGTCAAGCAACGATGCCTCTCGCAGTTGAGACTCGAGGAATACCGCGCGACGTCCTATGGAATTTTGATAATTCTGCAAAACGTCGATTTCGCAAAGGAAGCGACACAGCGGAACGAATTCTCAAAACTATCGCCGCGTGCGTTCCGGCAAGACATTGCTACCGTGGCGCTACAGCTTTTTTGCTGCAATTGTAGCGGCGCCATACTTACATTAGCATGCATAACCTCAAAATTGTATTTTAATTGTAAGAGTCGCGTTTACCAATTAAAATTGAAACGAATAGAATGAAAACTATTAAAGATCGACTCATGAATGACTTATTGTTCAATGATTCATCGGATGAAAGCCACAATGAAGAGGAAAAGTTCCACTACAGTTGTAGCAGAAAGTTTTGCCGAAACGCACTCGTGTAGCGCTACAGCTTTTTTTGCTGCAATTGGCGGCGCCATACTTACATTAGCGTGCATAACCTCAAAATTGTATTTTAATTGTAAGAGTCGCATTTACCCATTAATTGAAACGAATAGAATGAAAAATATTGAAGATTGGCTCATGAATGACATATTGTTCCTAGCAATCCTTGAGCAATTATGAAAAATGGCGAAGTTTTGCCGAAACGCACTCGTGTAGCGTTACCGTAGCGCTATAGTAGCAGTGTCTTGCCAGAACGCACTCATCACGCACTCATTGTCGACGCGGATTGGATTGGGATTGGCAATTGTCTTCTAGCCAATGAGAGTAAAGCAGCCAGCGATTTAATCGACTCTCATTGGCTAGAGGACAATCGTCAATCGCCAATCCCGATTCAATCCGCGTCGGCAATTGCTAGTCTGATTCGGCCTTTAAGCTCGCCAACGATTCAGCGATCGTCATCGACTGGCGATAGACCAATTTTTCCACGTTACGCATCCGCCCTCTCGATACGGTGCGCGCGCGGAAAGGACATGTCTATATTATAAGGAAAAAAACGGCAATTGTGCTTGACGACCCGCCGCCAATTATCGGCGAAGACCACGATGGCGGCGACGGCGGCCACGTGGAATCTCGATCGTTAGGGCTGTTAACGAGTTCGTGCTGGCACGTGACACGAGTAGCCTCGTGGTCTCGAGATCTCTCCGCCGCGGTGCCACGCGACGGCGACGATGCTCTTCACCTCGGGACGTCGCGCCTCCAAAGTGAGAACCACTGACTGGCACGTCCGGTGGGGACCGGCTCTCTCGGTATAGGGACGAAAGAGACGGCGGTGGAGGCGGAGGAAGGAGAAGAAGGCAAGAGAGAGACTGAGAAGGACAGAAGGGAAGGGTAGCGGGGGAGAAACGACGCAGGACTGTGTTTGGGTTTCTACGAACCCGTCGCTTATTTAAACGAATTATACGAAATTTCGACATGGCGTTATTTCTGTTTATGGGACGACTCGCCGAGAATAGAACGCGCGATGGTCGGACAATCGTATATGGTAATCGTTTCTCTCTCTCTAGCGCGGGATTCTTGTAAATGAGGATACAAGTCGATACAGTTCGAATTTGATTTTGGATGCTGCGGATAAAAAGATACGTCAATCGCACATAAGCCTTTCCGCTGCTACTTTATCGATGCGATAACAGAATCGCGACATTGCAATTACATTCAGTTCGAGGTGTAACACAATTAGTAAAGACTCGAGCATTTTTGTCACACGTCGATTCTCTCCCCTTGGAGAGCGCGGTGAAAGTGACTAATGTCGTGGAGCAAAGTTTTTTTTAATTCTCCACCTCAATCCTTACCCTCCCTCGGAGTATAATGAATGTACGTCCTATTCCGAGGGACAAAAATCTCCGGGAGCGGCTCTCATAAATGGATACGCGAATCTCGTGAAATAATTCAGCGAGACTAACGCGACTCCTCATTAATCTTCTCTCGCGAGATCCATTCCCCTCGCGTCGAATCGGGCAGCACGGTACACGGTCGCACGCACGCACGCACGCACCGTACGCACTCGGTCGTCCCTGAACGAAGCGCGTAGCGTGCGTAGGGCGGCCGGACGAAGATGCGAAGCGCGCATCGCCGATCGAGAATCGAGGAGACGGAGCAAGCGGAGCGGACAAAGAGAGAAAAGCCACGGCGGGAAGGAGGATAGCGTATAGTAGTAGACAAGGCTGATAGATCATGTCGTGAGGGCCGGTGGAGGGCGTCCAAGCAACCGCGCGTCGGTAACGAGGAACGGCAGCGACGTCGGCGGCAACAGAGGCGACACCCACTATACTCACACAGCCGTGTGTGCATATACGACGCGTACGCATGTGTGTGTGCAGATGCACAATTCCCTTCTCTTTCCTTCCGCCTCTTTCTCGGCCATTATCCTTCTCTCTCTTTCCCCTGGTCCTGACCATCCTCCTCGAGCGGTCTTTCTAACCATATTTCTCTGTACGTTATTCTCCTCTCCGGCGCCGTCTCTCCTTTTCTCCCATTCCTCTCCTCTCCTCTCCTCTTCGACGACCTCCACGTCTCTCCCTATCTCTCGCGTACTCCTCTCTCGGTTACAATGTTGCCGCGTCGGGTGTACGCGGCATCATCGCTGGCTGCGTTCGTTCTCTGAAGCTTTGCACGGCAGGCGCAGGGACGTATTATGCGGACGTGTGCAACCCGTTATGCGCTTCGCGGATCCGTCCACCGCCACTTCTCTCTCCCTCGCCCTCTCTCTCTTTCTCCCGATTCGCGGCGCGAGCGCACGCCTAATTCAATTCGCTCAGTCAGGCGGATAGATGCACCTCTCCTATCTCTCTCTATCCAAGTCGCCGATCACTCGGCGTAAAATCCGATTGCAATGGACGTTAAAGGATAGTCGTGCACGGAAATCGCGTCATTCGATTTTCGAACGCGTATCCTGCTTTAAAGGAACAAATATACTATAAGATGAAAATATTGTCAGTATTGCTAGTTCGTTAAGTAGCAGCCAAATGCAAATTTGTGTCACGTTGCACGCGCTGAACCGAACCCTCGCACAATTGCACGTCCTTTCCGTCATCTTAAACAATCGCGGTTGTGTGTGAGAGTGCAGCTACGCGGCTCCACTTTGTAACAGTTTATTGGAATGCGAAACCACGTTATTCAGCTCGATAAATAAATCCGAGGTGCGTACGAGCTCGTACCAGTCGCTGGCGAAACGAATGGAACTGTCGTACACCCTGCATCCCTATATTTTTGTCGTCCATATTAGACGCGCTAATTTATATCGCGTCGCGTTCATTTTTCTACATCTCGGGAGAGTTCGTTCTGCCTCGGAATGTACAAAAATCGATCCGATAAGAAGGTAATGCGCGGTTCTTTGCACGTACGACGACGCCAGATCGGATTCTCGTTGGATTCAAGTGGGTCGTGCTAGAGCTTCGTCGGCGCTGCGGTGCTTCGCGTAATCGCGAGACGCCTCGCTGCGCCGTTGAGAGAGCGAGAGAGCGAGAGAGGAGAGGAGAGGAGAGAGAGAGAGAGGGGGGGGGGAGGCGAGCAGCCGACGAGACGAGACCAGACGAGACGAGACGAAACGAAGGGAAGCGAGGTGAGATGAGGTGAGGTGAGGTGAAGCGAGACGAGGCGTGGGCGCGCAAAATTGGGAGAATACCACGACGCGCGGCGCAACGCGGCTCGTCCTGCGCGAAGAGACGGACGCAGAAAAGGCGGTCCGCGTGCGCGAGCCTCGTGTCGATGCAGCTTCCATGGCGAAGGGTCGTTGATGGATCAGGTGACCAGACAATCACCTTACTCTGTATATCTGAGTATCTCCGCTTCGTTTAATTCCATTGCCAGAAACATTGTCTGCGCAATGAGCTCAAAATGAAGAAGATATATTCGAATTCAACCGCAGAATCGATATAAAAGAAGTTCAGCTGAGAAACACGCGAATGACGTAAGAAGTCAGACCTATCCTTTTAGTACCCTCGCAATGAAAATATGCGTCTCTGGCGCTGATCGCAAAAATGTCTCATACGGGTTGAAAACGGCACCAGTTGTGCGCAGCGACTGGCGCGATGCAGCGCATATACGAGTGAGCGAGCGCTTTTCCACGCTGCTAGATGATGGATGAGTGCCTACACGCCGCCGTCGTTAGATAAGGAGCCGAGTGATTGCGATACGCGGCTCCGCTTTACTAAGTGCGCGCACGCGGCAATTGCCGCACGGCGCAGTTGCCGCGGCAACGAAAGCAGTTTCGCCTCCTTTTTCTTCCCCCTCCCCCCCATCCTCTTTCTCTTCCTCCTTCATCTTCCGTCTCCCAACGCGGTGTTGTTGTTACCACTTATCGCAAAAACTGATCCGACTCGCGGCTTGCAGCCACGCGAGTCGCCTTACGGAATATACTATGAGGCGGCCGCCCTTTAAGGAACACGCGAATATTCGAACGGGAGAAACCTTGCTGCTAGTATTTCAACCGTGTTATGCAAGTTAACTGAACACTTTTATTTCGGATATGTTTCTACATTGTTTAAAGAATGAATTCCGTAGCCTAACTGTACAACAATTCCTGCGCCCTTTGAATCCACGACAGCTTTAACCCTCACCTTACGCTTTAATACAGCTCTTGGTGATCAAACAAGCGTAACTGATTCTTGTAGGGCTCAGAAGACGGAAGTTGGTTTTAAAAAAGCGCCAGCCCAAGGCACCAGAGACATCGTACGTTCATTTTAGCGACCGGTGGGCCTGGCCTGGGAAACGAACGGGGGTCCGATTACGATCGCGGATTCGGGGAAAGAGCGTCGTGAAACTGGCTCGGTACGGATCCGGGCGCAACCCGTGTGTGTATGTGTGCGTTGCTTTGTGTGTGTGTGTGTGTTGTGTGGACGCAGGAAATACAATATTTATGTTGATGCTGCGTGCGTCGGGCTCGGTATTTAAGTTGTGTAAATCCAATATAAACGCCAAACCTGTAATAAATAACTTCTCGGCTAGCCGAGGGGATATTCGGGGGTGAAGAAGAGGCGAGAGGAAGAAGAGACGCGCCAAAGTGTGAGGAGGAAGGACGGATCTTACAATGAGGAAAAGAGAGAGGGAGGGAATGAAAGAGGGAAAAGGAGAGGGAGATACTGAGGCGATGGGAAGAGGTTATATTATACCTGCCTTGAGGCCTTCAGCCTTCGCCTTCGAGAACAAGATGAGAAAGTACGGACCTCGCCTGGTCCCTCTTCCACACGTTCCGTGGACAAGAACAGAGGTGAGCACGGAGAAGAGAAGTAGGAGGAACGTCGAGGTATCCTCCGAAAAGGGGCGGAGGAGTTTTGACCCTACGCTAACGGGACCCCTCCTCGCTTCTTTCTCGCTCGTAACGCGAATCCTTCGACCCTCGGACCAAATAATAGTCCTCTGAGTCGACTCGGTGCCCACATGGAAACAAGGAGACATCTACGCTCGCCTTGAGTGAGTGGGTAAACGTGGGAGGAAGAGAGAGAGAAACAGAGAGAAAGGTGACTACTAGGAAAAACTCTTCATCACCCTCTTCTTCTTTTAGCTCATTCTCCTCCTTTTAGACACTTCAATTTCCGTATTATGCAACGAGAAATCGCAAAGCAGGTGACTAGATAGGGTCAGTGGTGAACAAGGGGGTCTCGCAAAATCGAATAAAGCTTAGCGGGGTGAACATCCGCGACTGATAAGGGTAACCGTGATATCAAGATTTTTCTGCTTTAAAAGAGATGGATTGATTAACCCTTTGCCGCATAGGCTCTGGTGGCACACCTTATCGTCCAAGTTCATTTTTTCAATAAATCAAATTGTTCGCGTATTCCTTTAGCATGTTCAGCATTGCTGGACTGCTAAGAGCAGTTTCTCTAACTGATAAGGCAACTTTTAGAATCATAACTGAAGCAAAATTTGGAAATATTTAATGGCCCTTTTCAAGTGCAATCAACAGATTCTAGTCGGCGTACGGCATGTGGTCAAATGCCATTAGGCCCAGTTAGAAATATCATTACGGAGACATTGCGTCTCTCTAGAAACGCGTGATTACTGTATGGGCGTAGAAATGAGACTCATTTTTGTTATTAATAAATATACACCGAAAAACTGTCATTTCCAGTGAATAAATTCGTGTGCATAACATTTTGTTCCATAACCCGTATTTCAAAATCCGGAATCTAGGAGTTTTTGAGATCGCTGATTACGAATCCGATGTCAAAAACGAAATACAAAAACTAGCCCTTTGGCGCGTTGATCGCGACCTGAATGAACGTCACAGACATCACATCGAGGTCCAGGACGGAGAGCGAAATATCGTGAGAAGCGGAGTAGGGCGAGCAAAATGCAATTACGTGAGTGTACGCTTTCGGTACCCGGTGACAACAAGCTGTCGCGTATCCGAGATCATCTACCCCTACAGAACGACTATATGCTCGCTGGGAGCGAAGCGTGTGACGGTCGCCGCTCCTAACAGACGAACAGAAGCCGAAGCTACAATAATACGCCCACGATCGTTTTCTCGAGTCGGCCGGCTGCAGCAGCCAAGCGTTTCAAGGCGTCGTACTTGCGGATAGTCGGCATTCAAGTTGCGCCGTCCTCTCGCGCGCGCAGTTCGCACACCGGCGAAACTCGATTTTCGCATTGTTTGATGTCGCCCTTCGGCAGGCGGCACGATAATGGAAATACGTGTAATTGCACTGTTTATACTTGTAACTCAATTTCGCGTTGTGCGTTCTGCGGTAGATAAGCCGCATTCGGGAGATCGCGGATTAATCTGCCTGACGTTAGACGTTGCCCCGAGTGAACGAAGAAGCGGGAGGCGACAAAAATGCCTAAGAAATCGAACAATCGGAGAAAGCATTCGCGAGTGGATGAAACGAACTGACGCAAGGAGCAAATTGCTGTAATATTTGATAAAACTTGTAGTGTTTACTACGTTATTCATGCAGATTCGCGAAGAGACACAAGCCACTTCAGTTCACCCATTTTGAACCGATGAACAACAGTCTAAGCGATCGTAGCGCACCTACAGGATATATAAAAGTGCATACTTGAAGACGGTTTCGCCATCGCAAGACTAACAATAAGATCGCAACTGTGGGCAAATGAGAGCGATTCTTTTGAACGAATGGTCGGTTGCAGAGAGGAGTAATAATGTGCGCCCGCTGACTATCGAAGGCATTTCGAGGCGCTCGTGTTCACTTTGCAGCACTGATATACAAGCCGGGCCCTAGTATATAGAGACTACTACCCGTCGGTAATTACCCGTCGTAAATCGTGCCGTTCACCGAGGTCGCTCCCTCGAGTAACAAGGCGGCCAACTTTGAAGACAACACAGAAGGAACTAAACTTGGCTACCTTTAGGTGACCGTGACTCCGCCGGTAGAATCTACCGTAAAAGAAGAAGCGAATCAGCGGTGAATCGCGAGTATATTTATAGAGAGAAAGCTCTACACAGAGGAGCTAGGGTACTACGCCGTGAACCCCACCTACTTTTTCAAAATTCAATATTATAAATTATGAATTCACATTTTTAAAAATTACAAGTATGAGCTACCTACATCTTAGATCCGCATTGGCCTTTTCTCGCGTGTTGTTTAGTTTTATTGAAGGTCTTACTCTATTGTTTAATCGATGAACTTTGAAAAAGTTGCGGCTAACCCCGCAGACGTTGCAGTACTAGGTAATCACGCGTTAAATCTTTCAATAGCCAGTTGCTGGTCGAATCTCGTTGACGATTGTCAAGCTATTAGCGGTTATTCTCATTGAGACCGCTGTATCGGAACGCGAAGAATGCATCGAAGAGATCGTTTTCTCGGTGCGAAGGAAGCTGGATATATATATATATACATATATATATAAGCGCGTTTCAACCGTGGCATTTCGGCGTCGCGCAATTACGGCCTGTTAATGGCGCGGCGTTATGGCGTCACACGATTTCGTAGCGCGTACAGCCGGTTATAACGAAAAGTGCGAAGGCACCAAAGTTACAAGAGGATAAAAGGATGCATGCTTCAAGCTTTTACGGACGAACGCCAGTGAAGTGCGAAAAGAGATAGGAATACGATGGGTGGACGGAGGGATGAGGGAAAAAGAGCAGGGAGAGGAAAAGGAGGAGGAGGAGGAGGAGGAGAAGAGCTCTGAGGGAACATACGCATTATCTAAATGCGCGACACTCTGTGCGCTCTATGCAACCGCCTCGTCTCTATGCACCACGCTACCGTGCTCCCTCTCCCGATCTTTCCCTGTGCCTCTCTTGCAGTTATCTCCACCGTTCCGCCTCTTTCTCTCTCTTTCCCAATCTCCTCTTTTCCCGTCTTTGTCTTTTGTTCGCTAAGTGTCGCGTATTCCGAGTGCTGTCCAACGATTGTCAAGTGGGCAATCTTCGGCTCCTCGGTACTCAGCCTCGACGAGGCGGCGGCGGCGGCGGCGGCGACTAGAGCCTTCTAGGGAAAAATGTTTTTAAACGAAAGGGATAAAGCATTTCACGCGAAGGACATTACGTATCAGATGGTATCTCGCAAACCGTAAAGTGGCGGAGAAATCCAGATTATAAAACTCGTTGCTACGATCAACACATCTTTCAGATGCTTCACGGCTTAAACGATACGAGATAAATCAGTTCAGTTTAATGTCGTGTAGATTGTGCGAACTATTCAGATATGAAACGAATCCGGAACCAGGTGAGCTTCGGTTCGATTCGAACTTGAATTTCCGTGATTCAAGTCTGAGCTATTCGAAAATTTCAAATGTTCTAGATGGTTCGAATACAAAACTAAGCAAGGACAGTAGAGATGTGTTATTAGGTACATTCAGTGGAGCGTTCAATGCAGCAACCGCTCACTGAACAGCTATGGAGAATATTATTAGTTTTGACCTTTGGATCAAAAAGAGTATTAATAGCAACTAAATTACTTTATTTTAATTACTACATATGCAATGTTATTGGTTACCATATTAATCTTTTAATAATTAATATTTTTTTGCTAATTGTTTCATTTACTGCGACTAAATAAAGTATATTTTACTTGTTTTATATTAAATATTTAAATATATATTTTACCTTAAAACGACTTTATATTATAAAATCAATATTATTTTTACACATCAAACATTTCCTTATTATCTACATGGTAAAATTCGATCTAATAATAATCAGTTTGTTGTCAATTAAAAATTACACTTCAATGATTCGATTCGATTTAATTTGATTCGTTTCGATTCGGCGGGAAAAAAATGAAATTCGATTCGATTCGATATCAAAATATTTGATTCGCACGCCGTACAGTGATCTAACTAAATTTGTTTCACCGTCTGCCGTAGAGACTTGGTTTGTTGTTTATAGGACCGTCTAATCCTGCAGTTCGTTAACTTTTTAATTTTAATTAACCCGGCGGTTTGAAGTGCGTGACCGACGAGGCTAGATTTTTTTCCAAGGCACACTTCACCTGTCGCTCTACACCTGTCTGTGTTCGTGCCACTGAAACCTCAATGCTTATAATCCTTCAGATCTTGGCCAATATTTTGCCGAAATTAGATATTTTCACGGGAAAAGACTACTCGATGGTAGCTCGTGAATTGCAGGTGCACATAATTAATCGACCTATCGTGACGCTCTGAAATTACCCGTTGCTGATTTGCATCGTGGTAGATCGCCATCGATATTCGCTGCTCGGTCGGATTGTCCATCGTAAAATAAATAACATGCGAATATCGTATACAACTGATAGCGAAACGGAAGATTTACGCCAGATAGAAATAAAGCGTGGTCAGTGAACTTTTAGCGGGTCCCCAGTTGGACCTTGCCTGATGCCCGACAGACAGTCCGACGTGTCAATTATCAAAATACTCGTGTAGTACGTTAAAACGGCGGGACAGTCTTATTACAATATTCCTCTTTCGTATTCGCATCGTGTAGCCGCAACAATATCTATCGCGGAGAAACGATAATTCATCTAATAAAACGCGATTCGCGAGTCGACATTAATAACACGCTGCGGGATGGACATTGTTAAATATTCGCTCTTGCATCCTGTTAGTGCGTACGCGACGTTTCGTCCCGGCACTTTTAATTTTCCGACGAGACGGTCTCGACACTGATTGCCCCTTTTGGCCGGGCCATAATTAACGTAGAAATATTCGATGCTTTCGGTGGCGGATCAGCGACGGCGCAGGAGGTGTCGAAATCGACGGAGGTGCGATATACGACATTGCAGCTGCGAGCTGCAACTGGTCAAGAGCCCTGGCCCGCGAGGCAGAATATCATCGGCGAATTCGACGAACGATCGCTCGTAAATTACTATACCGACGGCCCCACGATACACGCGCGCGCGCGCGCGCGCACCGAAAAACGCAAACTACGAATTCCTGAGGTGCATCAGCAACGTAGTCGGAGTCCCGGTCGTTTTTCTTTTCTTTTTCTCTCTTTTCGCTCCCCCTTTTTTCCCTCATTTTTTCACTCTCGAACGGAGGAGGCTCGTTGCCGAGCGAAGAAAGTCGGAACATCGCCGCGGCCTACGGCATCGGAATTCCGAGACTATGGGTGGGAATTCATAAAATTTTCGTTCGACGTTTAACGACGAGACGCGAGCCGAGCGAGCGCGCGCGCGCGCGCTCGCACCCGCGTCGCTGTTTTTCGTGCGCGTAAAATACACCCGGGCCGCAGCGCTCTCTCAACTTCTTCAATCCTCGTTCTTTAATGCCCCCGTCGGAGTTTAAACGATTTTACATTCAAGTTCTTCGAGCCAGATCGGTCGACGGTACGCCAGGTGTGTTATGGAAAATAAATTTGACGTCCGATACACGGGGCCGATATTATATCGGCAAAACTGGGAATTGGAGCGTCGCGCGTTTCATGTTAAATGTGCGGCAAGAGAACGCGGATCAAAGAGGCGAAAAGGAGCGAGCAGCGCGACGAACGAGTGCAAGCGAGAGGGCGGCGAGGAGTGTGTTGTAAAAAGAGAGCGAGAGCGAGAGAGTGCGAGAGAGAGAGGGGGGGGAGGAGAGAGAGAGAGAGAGAGAGAGAGAGAGAGAGAGAGAGAGAGAGAGGAGGA
>NW_011967222.1:900783-929395 GCF_000949405.1 Vollenhovia emeryi
AGAGAGAGAGAGAGAGAGAGAGAGAGAGAGAGAGAGAGAGGGGGAGGGAGAAAGAGAGAGAAAGACAATGACACACACCGCGGTGGCTGGTTAGGGGAATGCAAATAACAGGAGGCGCCGATGTTTTCGAGTCGGCTAGTAAGCCCGGGAGGGGAGCCTGAGCGTGTGTTTCACCGATGGTTAGCGTCAAATATTTGGTGCGTGCGCGAGGTATGGCAACGCCGCGCGCGTATTGAGAGAGAAAGAGAGAGAGAGGGGGGGGGGAGAAGAGAGAAAGAAGAGAGAGAGAGAGATATATGTATATATTCTCCTCTTCCTCCTCCTCTTTGGTGTTCCACCACCACCACCACCACCACCATCGGCACCTTCCCCGCCGTCACCGGCGTCACCACCACCGTCACCATCGCCACCACCGGCCGCCACCTCATGCTTCCACTGCCTTTTCCTCCTCCTCGTCGTCCAACGACGTCGACGACGACGACGACAACGGTGATGCGCGGAACGCGCGATAACGTCACGCGCCCCGTGAAAACTAATTAATTAGTTACTTTTCTAGCGCCGGGCGTTACCAACAGCGAAAGAAGGACAGAGCACGCGCGCGCGCGCGCGCGAAGAGGGAGAGAGAAAGAGAAAGAGAAAGAGAGAGAGAGAGAGAGAGAGAGAGAGAGAGAGAGAGAGAGAGAGAGAGAGAGAGAGAGAGAGAAAAGGGAGGTGCAAGTGCATAGGATAACTTCCGTGGCGACAGGTAGACTGGAGCCCGAGATAGACCAGAGACGGCTTTTCGGACGAGCGAACCGCGTTGCTATGACTCAGTTAACGAGCGAGCTTTCAGCGAGGAAGGTTTAACGAACTGCTCCAAGTTTGGCGCAGAGAGGCCGCGAGAAGCGAGAACGAGCGCCCGATCGTCGTAAGGGAGATTCGTTTCAGACTGAAGTGTTATCCGTGAATGCGCGCCTCGGCCGTCCCGCAAGATAAGCAGGCTCGATCGAATCACCGCCGATCTTTTTTCAGAAACGAAACGAAAAACGTGTCGAAGAGGGCATCCTACGTCGTTAAACTTACCGAGGGCTCGATTAGCTTTCGGAATCGATCGAGATTAAATTAATCCGCAAGCACTGATAACGCGAGTGCTATTATGGTATATGCACCTCCCGTATCTTCCTCGATCAAGTTCGAAGACACGTTCTAAGGAACAGCGTTGAAACATCGGGGGGAATTCTCGCATTTATATAGACTAAGCCCTCTCCCCCCCCCTCCCCCCGTAAAAAGTTCCACCGTCAAGCGTTGCGTGCTCCTTTGTAGCCGTGAACTCTTTAGGACTCAGCCCCTCCTTAGACAATTTGCCGGTCGCCTCCATAAGCGGACGCGCGGTAAGCCCGCTGGCGTAGTCGACTCGTTTCCTGTCGTTAACGCATTAAGGGTTCGCAGACGGGGAGAATACCTTTTGTCGTCGCGACGGATTAGGAGAATCCCATTGATTTCGCGGGAACCAGCTTGATTTCGATCTCCTCCCATCATTTCTACCGCAAGGAAATCTCAGCGATGATAGTTAAGAC
Organism: Vollenhovia emeryi; assembly: GCF_000949405.1. Lineage (NCBI taxonomy): Eukaryota > Metazoa > Arthropoda > Insecta > Hymenoptera > Formicidae > Vollenhovia > Vollenhovia emeryi. The sequence goes on from NW_011967222.1 coordinate 902,340, forward strand.
TTTGTTATCGCTATCAATAACGGTAAAAGACTTACATTATTGATAAAAAAAGTAGTAAAGTGCACGACCAAAGATGTGTAAATGCACGTGATATGTACACGGGGAAAAGTGCTGTTGAATTAAAAAAAAAAGAAGTTGCTTGAATTAAAAGTTAACGTCACGGGCTGCCACAAAACATAAATAATTCGCTCAATTGCATTTGTTATGTACCTGCTAAGTAAAACCACATGCTCGCCAGAACGAACTGGATAAAACAGGCTTTAAGCCTAATACACGAGGAAGAAGAAGTATTTGCTATGGATTTTAATTTTAAACATCGAACTAAATATATTCAGATTATTACGACAACTGGCTGATGTTTTTCGTTCATCAACATGGATGTTGCTTCAACGATTTTATTTCAATTGCACTGATCTTGTTGATACATTTTTCTCCCGTGTACACGTTAAGACACATACTTTGGTTTAGATCGTTAGGCGATGTCTAAAAGCTTCTCGTCTCCAAGTCGTCTGTTCCGATGAACTAACGGATTGTACGCATTAGGGAGATTGTGCGCATTAGGGAGATTGGCAAAAATAAAGATGAAAACGTGAGCAAAGGAGCGCGGCGCGAAGAGACCGAGGGGTCAGTAATACGAACAAATTGCGAGGAACACTGAGGCCATTAAAGGAGCGAAAGTGGCGAAAATGCGAACAAGCGCTTCTCCTTTTCCGTGTATAAGTTCTCTTGTGACGCGAGCCCTTCTTCTTTCGCAACCCGTATCTGTCGCGTCCGCTTAATTGCGCTAATTTGGTGCATGGGATATGAAGAAAAACAAGAACGAATTAAATCACGTGCTCGTGTATCGATAATGAGGGACGTTTGTCGAAGAATTGCATAAAATTAGCAAAATTATCGCGCGCTGCGACAAACATTTATGCCTCGTAATAAAATAAAAATTTAAGTGCCGAGACTGAGAGATCGTCCTAAGACCTGCTACGCGTAAAATGTAATATGAGAGAGGTCGCGGAGCGGTAATGGCGTATACTCGATAAATTCGAGCCTCATTCGCAACACACGTGGGCGATTTTATAAATTTTCACACTAACGTGACTTCGTGACAACGCGATAACAACAAATTATTCTTCGTAAAACGCATATAAATTAAAACGAAAAAAATGAATACTTTTTCGATCGTACGGGCGAATCGAGAGTCATATTGCTGTCACACTTGTAAGTGCAAGTAAATTTGTAGGTTTTTTCTTTTTAATAAACCCTTTAGTTTTCGTAACGCAATAAGCATCGCGGGCAGATTTATCACTCGACGCATTAGCGAGGCGAGAGATAACGCCGAAACGAGAGCCCTTCGACGATATAAATCTCGGGGTCTCATTACGAATATGTATATAATGCATCTCGCGCTTATCGATATTGATTTATTCGTAACTCGCTTCTTCGTTTTAACGTCTCGTTAATCTTCCCACTCTGATTACCGTCGGGTCGTGACTCGCCGCAGCCAAGATTGGCCGTTCTATGGCCGCACTCGACAGGCACCGCGAGGAGAAACGCCGTTGCCCTCCTACACGGAGGAGCAGCTTGCCTTAAATCACCACCGTCCGATAATTGAGGGGGTCCTTGCGCCGCAACGGCACCTCGTTCCGGGCGCAGCCCGCGAAATTGGGAGAACGAGCCGTGAGCCGCGCCCTTGTCCCGCCCTCCGTGCGTCGGCGCCGAGCTTCCGTGATGCCGTCGACGTCGGATCATCCTCGATTGCGGAGGACCGCGAGAAAATTTTCGCGCAAGAAATCGGCGCGCCGCCGATTTCGGAACCTGGCGATGCTCAACGAGCACGGATTCCAAAACGAGAACAAGAAACCATCGCGACGATAACTGGTCAAATATGCTTTGTACTTGTTTGTTGGAAAGAGAAATTTCCTTCCTTTTTTTTCCCATAACGTTGCATCAAAGCATTAATTGAGGTAAGAATGTTGACGTTGCGCACATATTTAAAACAAAAGTGCATTTGGCATATATTTCTGGTGTAAACAGTACGTATTTTCACAAAGCGAAAAATTAGCATTCCCAGGTGCGTCTAAGATGGTACTTGACTCAAACGTACTACGGCGCGAGTAATTCTAGGTAGGATTTTCTCGCTTGTCAGACGGCAGTGAATTAACCAACGCGTGCAACGTGTAAGCGATTATCTCGCCAACAGCCAGCGAGCCTGGAAGCTATCCGGATAACAGGCCAACCGAGCGTATCCGTTTAGCTTCTCTCGCTTATGTAAATGGCAACATCTACATGCAATGTTTGTTAAAACCAACCATCTTCAATTTATTGTCAGCAGAAAACCCGCCCGTTGTAAAAATGCACTATTTAGGTACAAGTATCGCCGACGCTCGCGCACTTACGTTTATTTAACCATTCCGTTTTATTCCCGCCTTCTGCACTCCTCTTGGTTTCGCTTGCAATTTTTTGAGACGATTTTTTTATCACCGTCAACAAATAAAATTAAATATAATATTATATCCGCGTGCAAAAGAATTCCATTATTATCATAAAGAAATTTTATCACAACTTATCGTTTAATTAACCGATTAGACCACTATCGGCTGGCATCACCTTGGCCTAATTGCCGCTAATGTTAATAATATCGCTTATCCGACGTGCAGCCGGAAATAATTGCGCAAATAATAGCGGACGACGATAAAGGGCGAGACACACGAACGCTATGACTGTTATTAAGCAAGATTAACCCGTGTTAACAGTCACGGTGGTGTGAGGCTGCTTCGCGCTGGGCCCAACTTGACATACCGGGTGTTCTTTCGTGTAATCAATCGCGTGTTAGGTAAAGCTACGCATGCCAGAGAAAGCATCGCTATCTCACCCATTTACCTATGTATAGTCAATACATTTACATACCTAAGCTACGGATGAATGTGGTTAGGTATCGACAGTAACAAGTTGACACTTGGAACTACATAACTGCGAGATAGCGATTCGGCGCACTCCCGTAATGGTCTGTGCGGCTTCGATAAAGAATAGATACGTAAGCGGTAACCGCAGTACCTGATAACGTATGTACAATATATAAGGACTATGGCGGCATCCTCGTGTCTACACTGTGGAATATAAGTAAAACCGCCGCATTGCGAACCGTATCATTAAGGCCCGGTTTTTCATTTTCTGGTCAACCAGGGGTCAGCCGATTCTGGGCCAGTTTTACCAACTTCGGTTAACTGCTAACCAAAGGTTAATTGAATTTCCGTCTTTTCTTAAATAATGATATGGAAAAAGATGTTGACTGAGCCCTAGTTAACAGTTAACCGATGTTTGTGAAACTGGCCCTCTGAATCGACTAACCTCCAGTTAACAGTTAACTAGAAAATGAACCGGGCCTAAGAATGAACGAGACATGGGACACCATGTGACATACACGTGTCGATGGAACAGGTGAATAAGCTCGAATGACAGAAATCATATGTGCTAGCGTCATCAAGTCTTCTAGTATTATAAAATAGAATTTTTCGTAAAAGGTTACACTTATTAATTACCCCAGAGAGAGAGAGAGAGAGAAAGAGAGAGAGAAAGAAACATTAAAATATTCAAGAACGTATAAAAGGCTCCCTCTATCTGTACCGGTGTACAGTCTGAGGTTTACGCTCTTCGAGCGTGTGAATCCGAGAAACAATATTCGAAACCTGCCGACCGGTCCAGGATTTATTGAATGAATAAACCAGCGTCAAAATCGGGCTCGCTCGAAGTCCAGGGACCATGTGTGGACACGAAAGGGCGTTTCGTCCGCTCGCGCAGTAGTGAAAGGGATCGAGAGGGGGAGGGGGGGAGGGAGAGAGAGAGAGAGAGAGAGAACACGAGAGGAAAGGGGGCAGGAGGACCCGTTCGCCAAGGGCTATAATAACAACTAACGCGAGGTTGCGTTAAACGCCGCATTAGTCACATCCGATAATGATAAAGCAGCGCCAGGAAGTTCGCCGAGCGCCGATATATACAGACCACCGTGCACGCGCGTGTGCCGCATGTGACATGTCTGTACACCCATTATACACTATGTAAATAAAACGTGTGCCGAAAGTTGCGAGGAGGTACCACTTTTTTTTCCACTTTTTATTATTGTAAAATTATATTTTATTTGTTTTTGCGAATTTGTTTCCTCAACAAGTTACTTTTCTAATCGTATTCGTGCACTGACATATCGCTCGTTACGGTTATTGAAACGTGCACACGTTATTTTGATAATTTCACGTGTGTTCACAATAAAAATAAAAATATCGACCTCGAATTTTTGCGCATTTTTCAGGTGCGTTCTTTCGCTCCCGCATCCAGTTTCGATAAAAATTACGGGCGTCACGAGCTTGGTAAAAATCCAGCCGTTCCTGGTTGGCGAGTTGGCGTGCTAATCGACAAAGAGGCGACTGTGTTGTAGCACGAGCCTCGGTTAACCATGAAGGGCTTAACGGTCTCGTCGAGGCGAAGCGATTTAAAGCGGTGGCCGTTCAGCGTCGTGCCACATGACGTAGCTACGTTTGCAATGATAACAATGATAGCATTGTCTTGTCGCCGAGTCGTCGATGACAAAATGTACTTCACAAAAAAAGCGTTTCACGCAGAAATGTTTCAGCGCGCGCTAAAGATACGTCAATTTTTTGCAAAACGTGTTATGAAGAAAATTAAACAATAAGGCTAGAAGAGCACTATTTTTTATTTAATGTCAGCGAGGTCTTCACAGTTGCCTCAATACAGCGTATCAATATTATTCTAGCCAATTATTAAATTAGAAAACCCTCGTAAGAAAATAGCGACGAAACAATTACTATCGTGTTATGAGTAATGTAGGCGATCAAAGGCTAATAATATTGCGTACGAGTCGCGTGCTTAGATATGAAGCTATACGTACACGACCTGCTTACCTGCTGTTGAAGTATTTAATTAATTTTTTCACGATTAAAATTTTAATACGCGACGACGAAGTATTTATCGAAATTCATTTGAAATAAAAAAAAAAGATATTTGGCGTGCATTTGCTGACTAATATGTTTATATTTCGCGACACTCGCAAATCGAATGGTGCAACCCATTTTAGCAACAACGTACACGCGTAGTCTTTTTACTGTCACGCATGGACACGCAGCTCTGATCGCATTGACAAGTGTTACCAATCCGGATTATTTCCACGATGATTGCAATTCATGATTACCAAGTCATGTAAAAGTTAATTGTCTCTAATTAATGACTCGTAAATGCATCAAAATGATTGTTTAGACTATTTCGGGGCTCAATTAATAGAATGTGCTATTATATGCAGCAATTTTGAACATCCCGTATAGACATGTGTCATCTAAAAATAATGCAGTGGCAAGAATATAGCCATAAATTATTACTTGCGATTATGAATTGTAAATATTTCACGGCAATGCTAAGTAACTTTTATCGTCGTAACGTTCACTGAATGCTTTCATCATATTGATAGCGTTGTTTATTATTTTCGCAGCACTCGACTTAATCGATTACATTTAGCGCAAATACCTGAAACAGTAGCTAATATTTTCTTGACACAATTACAAAATCTGTCTTATAAATTTATTGCGAAAAATATTACTGCATCCATAATTTGAACTTGAATCTCTCTCTCTCTCTCTCTCTACAGAGAGAATTTTCTCTTAAAACTGATTCTAAAAATCATATCGTAGGACACGGCATTTCTTCGAATTTTATGAGGGTTGTTTGAAATTTTACCATACATTTTACCATTAACTTATTGTTAGTATACATAGGACCAGTAAAATTTAACTAGTAAAATGTATGGTAAAATTTCAAAAAAACTGATAAAGTTCTTCGAAATGCCATGTCGTCCCACGATCGATTTTCAGGGTAAATGTTACGAGAAAATTTTTAATGTGTAGGTGGACGTCGACTACTGAAGCATGTGATAATATTTACCTCGCAAGTCTAATGTTATTACCCAAATGCCACCTTTCGTGACTCTTTCTAACTGCGCGCCGATGTAACACCTTGTCACGGCTCTTAGTCCTCTTGTTCCTACGAATTTGTGTTTAACACACCCGAGTACTATACAGTTATTGAAATAAGTCTTGTTTGATAGGACGACTTTGTAACTGACGACCAGCGAAACCTACGAGAACGGAGTAACCAGACGAAATGCGAGATTGTTAAATCGTAACGTAGCACGACGCATCGCGGCGCGATGTGGTAATTATATAACTCGTTCACGGCAATTACCAAAGTTTTAATTGCTGTAAGCTGCGAGTGGCCCCGCAATAATGTCATTATTCTCGGCTACTCGCGTGGCCGCCTTAACCGCGAGTGGACGAGAAAGAGGGAGCGCGAGGGGGGGTAGGGGAGAGGAGGAGGAGAAAGAGATGACAGCAAGCCTCCAAAAGTGCCACCCTTGTCGAACGTTTCTTGCAGTCGTGTCTCTCTGGTGCACAACGCCTTTTCGCGAAGTCGGGACGAGGTCTTTTTTGCAATATAAGCAAACCGAAATAACGAGTTACGAAAGTTTCCATCCCCATGGCCCGTGAACCAGAGGTTTTCCTGCCGCATCTCGTTACGCCGATGCGGTTTAAGGATTAAAGCGCTCTTTTTCTCTGGAGGATCGCTATGAATATGTATTATGACGATAATATAGAGCAGGTGCGAAGTTTTGCGAGGTCTTCCCCGACCTAGGTGATTCGCCCTTAATGGGCACTCTCTCACTATTATCTACGCCCCAAAAAGCCTCAGTTCTCTCGCTCGCTCTCTTCCTGCACTTGGACAGAGGAGAGATGGGCGCTATAGTGCTCCTGAGCATCAGAGACTAATAGCGACCATATCAGCTGCCCAACTGAGCGCCTCGGAAACCGGTGCACCCGCCGCGGCGGCAGCAGCACCCATATCACGCATACCGAACCATCGATATCGCCGTTAAATTTCAGTGGCTCTTATCTACGTCAAAAAGCTCTTCACTCGCGCCTTACTCGCTCGCATGAATAAATTAGCGCGTGACCAAGCGAGCTTTTCTCTCAGCTTCGAAAGGCCTCGTCGCACCTGAATTAATTCTAAAATGCAGCGCATTGGACTTTTTAATTTGCCTCGTCAAACTCAAGTAGCGATATTAAAGCATGTTTCGACTCTTTATTTTTCAAAAATGTATGATCGAAAGAGAAAGAGAGAGAGAGAGAGAGACTTGATAAATTATCGATTTAAAGAGACAAGACGCGGATGGCGCTCGAATGAGAATTTTGCGAAAGAATCGACGTCACGTCACATAACGTGCAAGCAGGTAGAACAGTCACCTGCAAAGGTGGGTAAAGCAGCGGTCTGAGTCACGCAAACTCCACGCGAACCCACCCAGGTCTTTTAGGCCTCCCTCTCTCGACGACTTGCCGACTGTCATTAATTAGAGACGCCCAGCCCGTCATCTTCGTGTCACACAAAGGCCGCGATGATATCGGATACATTTTACCTTGCTAATGCATCCTCGCTGAATTTTTCGTCATTCACGGCTCTTAATTTATCAGCCGTTGCGCACGCGACTTGTCTAGTCTTAAATGAGAATTGACTTAATCCTTTATATTTCTCGTTATCAACCTGCGGCACGTAGCCAGAGATTAGGAAAGCGTGTCGACACACGGAATATGATGCGTGTTGTATAGTCCAAGTCAACATTTTTCGTGTATCTTGATGGAGTATGGATTATGTTACATGGAGTATTAAAAGTACTTAATAATGAGCTATACGGGTGTATAGCGACGTTTTATGAGATTTTTATCTTATAGCTCGCCGCAAAATGAACCGACTTATTTTTTTAGGCGTCGTGTGCGCGCATACGTGAGGATTCAACAATGGCATTTACGCAAAAATCGATAGTTGAATCACTGATTAACGCGTGCGCGCGCGCGCGCGCGCATGGTTCTCGCAAACTGACGAGCTTTTCGAGTTGACGCATGAGATCGAATGACGGGCGCAACCCGAAGAAATTAGTATTGCACCCGTGCGTCAACGATAAATATTAAACAGACGATAAAAGCCGCGCGCACGGACAAAGGGCATAATGAAGCGGCGGAAAGCGCGCGAGCAGCTAAACAATAACGGCGAGAGACGAGCGGGGAGAAGGGTCCGCGATGGCCAATTGCGGTAAACAATAAGAAGCGACGAATTGTAATGCATTTTTTTCAGCTTTCGGTCAACCGCAGGAGTGGCCTAGCGTGACATCACGTTTTTTCGAGCCGCTCATATAATAGCGCAGCTTACCAGCTATTACCGCAACTGGCACGCCTCTCTCATCGTTCACTACCACGGTAAAACACAACTCTCTCTCTTCTCTCTCTCTTTGCCTCTCTCTTCTCTTTCAGTTCCTCTGTTTTCGGTCTACGCCTTACTACGTATAAAATGCGATCCCCTTTCAATGTGAACCTCGTGAGAATCGCCGGGGTTTACTAATGAGACCAATACGATCTCTTGGATATTTCCCCTGTACACTCGCATATGCACAAGTATAGTAATTCTCTCCTCCTCCCCCTCTCTCTATAAGTATATGTTATATATATTTCAGCGTATGTGCATAGATTCTATTTACATTTGTAAAAATCAACATAGCTGACCTCGTTAGTGCGCACTTCAATATAATTTCGATTCCTCGACTTACGAAAAAACTTGAAAGGACAATATTTTCTTTCTGCTTGTTAGAGGTGACGGAGATTCTTGTGGAAAAAAATTATGCAGAGAGTGAGAGAGAGAGAGAGAGAGAGGGGGGGGAGGAGATGAAAGGAGAAAGCACAGAAAAATCGAGACGAATGTAACGGATGTGCAAGTGTTTAAAGTCATCGGCCAGAATATTTTAATTGAAAGATCGTCTCTCGACGAGGCAAGGTAGACTCGAGTAATTTTGCGTGAAACACGCGTCGAAATATCCACACGCTCGGCAAAAACAGAAAGTCGGTCAATTTTGTTATCGCGATATTGTTAAGAAAATAATTTGCTCTCTCTTGCACGCGCCTTCTGTACGCGTTATTATTTCAGCGCTGACAATCGTGCACTATCGCTTTTCATGACACATAGTCGACGGAATTACTGATGCTCAACGAAATAACGAGCAGCTTCTAAGAGAGCAAGCGGCAGCGTGTGAGATCATTACGAAAGAATGAATCATCACAATCGCGCCGTCATTCATATATTAACTGCAAATGAAAAAAAAATGCGAGTAGGATGATTAAAATGAGACCGCGTACCGTGTAACGGCGTTCAACGCGGAGCATATTATTAATATCAGGTCGACGGATGGAATTTATTGGTAAATCTCCGCGGAAGATTATCGAAAATATTACTCATTAACAAATTGGCGTCCGTTGAAAAAGTGATGAATCCGTTTGTTGTCTCTGATGAAACTTTGAAAATTTGTATTATTACGATTTGTTTATTAATTAATGAATATTTATTGGAAATACTCGGCTTTCTAATTTTCCTAGGCTTCCTGATGATACGATGATTCATATTATTAAATTATGATGACAACTTTGAAAAGATTAACTCCGTGGCACGGAACCTCATAGGAGCAACAGAGGAGATGAGGGGGGGGGGGGAGAGGGAGGAGGAACGAAGCGCATCGGCGTTACTAGCCGGGCGATAAATTCCCTCGAACGTAATCCGCGGTGAGACACAAGGCTCTCTACTCGCGGTATCTACCTCTCAAGGTGAATGATGCAAATGCCACTGCGGTCGACGGTCTTTCCATAGGCGCGAGAGCTCATTGTATTCGTTCACTTCTAGGTAATCTACTAAACCAAACAGCAGTCCTTTTCTTCGGCTTGTACAATTTCAGCGGCAAACAACAATATCTTGCCCTACGTCTTACGGAAAATAGCAATTTCATTGAAATTCTTGTATTTACTCTTAACAAACTTGTGACAACGATCGCTTTTCTTGTTAATTACCGCAATAAGCGTACGAATTTGTAATTAATTTTCTTTTAATGCCACTGTAACAGCCGACTCCGCAACAATATATCAGTAGCATTAGAGGGAAATTAATTTGAGCTACAAACGAGCCTTGAAAACGACGGTGGCTTAGGTCTCGGGAGAGCGGAAACCATAAAATTGTCCCGCCTTTGCAAACGGAAAGACCACCCGCATACTCGCCGGCACGGGATCCACTTAACGCTGGATAAGTAACGTCCCAAAACTGTAGCACCTTGAACAACCTGGGATGTGAAGTGTCTCGGTTAAAGAAATCATTAAAAAATCTCGAAATTCTATTGTAGCTATTTGAAAAACATCATTTCCCGACGTCTCATCTATGCGAAAAAAACATGCCCGGGACCAATCCCGAACTATCTATTGCATGGAATATTGTCTCGCCCAGACTTTAGGTAACACGGAAGTTGAAATGTCCGTTTGCCTGAAAACGTTCGTTCTTCTTGAGGAGGAATCGCGACGAGTATAATAAATCGCATCTAACGCAGAGCGAGTCGTAATAGCACCACCTTTCTAACTAATGAGACAACCTCGTGCCGCACGAGATATAATGAACACGTCATTCCCATTTACTCACCGCGCGTACATATAGAGCATCCGATCCGGCTTGAAATTAACGTTCGACAAGGTGCGCTCGAACTTTGGGCGCAATCGTCCTATCTATGCGAGCTACGATCGATCACATAACTGGACGGATACAGGATTTCGATATCGCCCGCAATGACAGCTATTGTCGAGATCGTGGCAAGCTCTTGACCCTAAAGTTAAAATTACATCTGTCGTTTCATCAGCTACTCTCTAAATCAGTGGATTATCACTAAAAACAGTGAATACTCACCGATTTACCACTGCGATTTTCAGTGGTATACTTGTAACTGCAAATCAGCGACTATTCACTGTTTTCAGTGATAATTCACTGATTGATATTTAGAGAGTACACTGAGAGAGAACCATTTCGTTGAGTGAAACGAAATAATTTGATTGAATCATTTTGTTGACTGAGCATGTAATTGTATAAAACAAAAAATATGTTGCTGAAAAGAAGTTAAATGTTACAACAGCTAAATATTTTGTTTCCATGAGTTGTTTATTTGAACAAAATTTTATGGTTGAGACAACAAATTCTTCCATCTCGAAGTACGGTATTCCGCCACTAGATGGCCGCCGAACTCGTAAGTGAGAGCACGATAGCGCGGCGTATAAGTCCCAGTCTACAATAGATGATTTAAGCCCTAAGCTTTAAGAAATTGGCCAATCACGGTCAAGTATGAGTAGAATGCGCGACTGTGATTAGTCAATTTCTTAAGGCTTAGGGCTTAAATCTCTATTGTAGACTGGGACTAAGGTACCCCGTCAGGGGCCGAGACGGTTCTTTCGCGGCAATCATTTGTTTATTTGCACAAAATCTTAAGGATAAGATAACAAATTCGTTCATCTCATCACGTCCTAAATAATTGTGTTTGTTGCGCGAACTAAATCGTTTTTAGTTGAATATTATAAAAGGATTCTGCGCATGTTCACTCGACCAAATTTATGTGTTGATATAACCAAATTTTCCAACTAAATTTTTTTGTTGTATCAACTGAAAGATTTGTTTGCTCGCATATCCAAGCAAGAAATTCAGTTGAGTAAACTAAACTTTGTTTTATTCAACAAAATGGGTCTCTCAGTGTAGATTCTGATAAAACGACAAAACAACTCTCTGATTATATTCAAAACGTGTCTTTAAATTTGTTAAAGTCTATGAAAATTACATTCATATATTTAACTTGATTTTCTCATTAATATAATTATTACGATTTTTACGATATTAAAACAATATTTGTTTAATATACTCGCGTGCCTATCTCATCTCCTTTCTATCTATTGTTACGCTAAAATATTGATTTTATTTTCTCACAGATTCGCCAAGTTTAATATCAAAGCCAGGCTCTATCCTTCCGAGTCGCTTCTGCGCGCGAACGGCGGCATGCGCTCGAAACGGGCTATCGGGAATTCGCACTGTAATAACTGAGGCTAGTCGAGGGCCGTTTCCATCGCAAAATGGCCACGGGGGAGAGCATAGCGGTAAGAAGATGCGGAGGAAGGCAGCAATGAGGGAATTCGCAGGCAACAACCCCCTTCTTCTTACTGCGAAAGAGTTGCGCGTTTCCATCGTTGCACGAAGTCGTTCCGACTTCCTTTTTTGCTTCTATCCTCCCTCCGGCCTGATGAAAAAACGAGAGCGAGAGCGGGGCTTGTTTTGTGTTCAGAGTGGTAGGTATCGACGGTCTCGGGCTGCAATTTAAAGGAAGCAAAATGCCAAAGCACCCGCGTAAAATCTAACCCCCTCCTCTTATCTGCCGTCGTGCATTTTTTTTCATTCCACCTCCGTAAAAATGATGCTTTACGATTTCTGAAAACTGTCCGGTGTCTTGTGCACAGCTCCCGAGGCAGTTATCTCTAAGGTCTTTTCTACGAGTCCCAGGCGAACCGTGACGGGATCTTCCGAAGGGACGATATCGTTGTGTTCTCATCGAACATGGAATTCAACGAATAAACGAGAGTCGCTGAATCCAAAATGTGTATCAATTCAAAGTTATGAAAATTCTCGTTCAATGATACTCGAACAAGCAACACTCTACGAAACGTTTCTTCATTGCCATTAATATTTTCCAAGATGTTCTCCACAGGTCGTGTCATCTCGAAATATCACACATAGGTATATGTAACTTTTATATATTCCGCCAAACTCTCTAAAGTGTTTCCTGTTTTTTAGTAATACTTAATTTTACACTTTTCACTTTAATTAAAGCTGTGAATAAGCGTAATCAAACGTCCGGAACAAGGAAATTACGGTATTAATTGTGATGGAGATATGTTTTCTATTTACGGAAATGTCCCTCACGTCTGTCCTTTGTTGGAAGGAAGAAGTGGGGCTACTGCCTCCCTTCGAGAGGCCTGAAACCGTACACGCTATCAACTTCCTGTGCTGTATCGCTTAAAATAGTCGTGCTAGTCGAAATAAGAAAAAAAAAATTACGGGAGAGTTGGCTCGTTTTCGTACTTCAATTAAAGGGTTCTCGTCGAATGAGTCCAATTTTGATTCAATCACGAATAAGCCGTATTTCGCGAACATCTTTTTACATACTCTACGCTTTAAACATATTATTTTAGCCCCCCCCCCCCTTCTCTTTTTCTTTCGAGAAAGAGAGTCAGAGAAATCGAATCCGATCAAAAGAATACTTGACAACCAAAAAATATCTGGAGACGTCTGCGATTCGATTCGTTCACGATTCACGCTTCGTTATTGGCATTAAATCATGAACAGCACTCTGGGGATCCGCGGGCGGATCCGACTTCTGCAAACAGGTTTGCCTTCGCGCGCAACTTTATTTTCTTAGCGAGGTCGATGAGAGTAGATTGAATTTTCTACTAAAATAAGAGTACGCTCGATTTTCTTATCGAGTGTTAGCGCTATGATATGCGTGTGGCATTTATCATTAATTCAACAGGTTATTCTCTGCTCCGCGATTTAAAATCTTATTAGGAACAATTGTTACTATGCATGCCATTTACATTTACATTGTAATTATGTTAATATATGGCGTGTGCATCTTTATGTTATCTATTTAAAAGTTAAAAAAATGTTCTGTACTAAAACAGCCGGTTAATACCAACTAAAAAGTTGGGTTATTGTTATCTAGTACTGGCAACTTAAAGAGATTTCTGTGTTTGAAAGTTATTTGAAGAATGTTAAATATATAAATAAATAAAAAAGGAGGCGAATGGCGGACAGAACGCTGACGAGTTGTACGTTGAATCCAGTTTAAGTGGTTATCACGCGGCAACAAGACTGTACGAACGTGACCCACTTGATCCTGCTGCCTATAATGTGTCGTAACGGTAGTGATCGCGCCTGTCGATAGCTTCGCCACGATCGATTAATAAATATACGCATCCCGGCGCAGTTAGACGCCGATAGACGGTAGCCGCCGCCGCCGAACCGCATTACAAAAGCGCGCATACCCCATGTCACGGTGAAACTAGAATTATGGTCGACATTGTCCTAGTTTCTAACACCAGAAGACATTATGAGATTCCTTTCTCCGATCCGCTACCCACATGCGCATCGAGTCTTGCTAGAATGATTTCTGTAAGATAGTCTCGTGAAATAAAGAGAAATAAAGAGAAATAAAGGGGAAAAAAGAGAAAAAGTCTCGTGAGATTTTATTTTAAAGTGTTGCCAACGTGCAATTCCGATTCTAAATTTTATTCATCTAAAGGCCGAATCAGACTAGACGACTCGGATTGGATTGACGATTGACGACTGTCCTCTAGCCAGTGAGAATCGATTAAATCGCTGGCTTTGCTCTCATTGGCCAGAGGATAATCGCCAATCGCCAATCCAATCCGCGTCGACAAGTGCTAGTCTGATTCGGTCTTAATGATAATTGTTCGCTTGAAAAACCGCACGAAATAAATTTTGACATAAAAGATGGGAGTCTTTTTGAATGGCGGATACGAAGTTCGCATTTCGATAATATTACGCGGTAAATTAAAATAGTAATTAAAATCCATAAATAAAATAATGTTGCCATTAATTCATGGCATTAATTCGTTGTAGTTTAACGCGTGAGGCTTTCAACGGTTTTCACATCCTCGCGCGCGACACAACGGTGTTTATAACGTTAGAAAACAATGATGGCGCGCCCGCGTCGCTTTGAAGTTCGTAATGGGCTACAGTGGATTTGCAATAAATTAGTGTGCTTGCGTGCCGGCGAGATACGACGTATCACCGCCAGTAGCAGTGGCCAGGTGTTCGATATTAATTCTCGATCGCCGATGTATCGGAACGTGAAATTATTAATTGGCAAATGTAGAAGGCGCGACGCGGTACCATTGTCAGATTGAAGAGAATCTACTTGTTGGCGATGACGAGTGGGCAATCGTTGAGCGGTAAGCGGCTGTCGAGAAAAATCGCTACATTCGCGTCCCGTCGGCGAAATTAAAACTCGCACGCATTACATGCACAAAGAGCTTATAAATATTCTGTAACGATACCCCGGCACCGGATTGATTCCCCAATTAAATGTAAATGAGCAACGGGGGTAAACTAGTGGAACGAGTTTTATAATATCCCGGCAGCCTAGAGGGGTGGGAGGAGCTCGTGAAATCCTACCTAAGTAGATAGCACGAGCGCGGCCAATAAATTAATTATTCACCCAATAACCGAGCTGCAGCAGCTCGTGTCCCTCTCTCAAGATTGCCAGCCTTCCTCTCGCTACGTTATTTATGATTCTACCTGGTATTCATTTTCGCTCGTTTGTCCCTTTGAAACTGCCTCATCATCGAAGCGAGCTTTAATATTTACTGTCTAATGTGTCCGTCTTTTAAATCTTGCAACAACAAAATATTTATTATCATAAAGTTATCGAATGATTATTGTTATCTCCCTTTTGTTCTACTTCTATCATAATTATGTATCTTCTTTTAGGCAACTATTCCTTTCTTGCCAGTTCGTCTTTATTTATATACAATCGCGAAAAGAGACGCGTTATTTACGGCATATTTCACGGAGATTATTCGATCAGAAACCTACAATGTCTGTTTGTAAAGACGTGCAACCTGCGTGGCGAGAGAAGTCACCGATGGCGACTCTTCTTTGACCAAGCATTCTCGGCCACGGTGATCGCAAACATTCCCGTTTCCGTTTTCAGGGTGGTTAGTTCTAGGCATTCTTCGGCATTCACGGTCTACCCTGGTATTTATTCTGGCCCATTTGTCCCGCAAGAATCGCCGCGTCATCGAAGGGGAACCTAGAGAGATCCTTTTTTGGATTTATACACGGTGGAGTCCCCTCGAAGCTCCACGCTGTTCAGGTGTTAACTATAAACGAGTGAGTTTGACTTTAATGCAATGCCTCGGAATCTGTCCGTTTACAATTCTCGACGGTGAGTAAAAATTGGGAAACGAAGCGTGACGAGAAAAGTTTGAAAACAACAGTTATTCGCGTCGTTTCGGTTATTCACCGGTTCGTGTATTTAAATTAATTGTGAGCTCTTGGCGCGAATATAAACACAAATATCAATACAGAGAGCCAAAAATATCGTTCTTGTTTCCTCGCCTACGACGCGATTTCATAAAAAGATATATTCTTGTAAATAATGACTACTCTAAAATATTTGAATTTACCTTTTTTACACGAACGCAAGTTTTGGGCTATAAACTTGGGTTTCATCAACAAGCCTCGAATATTATTGCACATATTATCTTAAGAAAGAAATATCCAAGATAATAAATTAATTGTACTAATGGATAAAGGCATGCACACATCGGGATGAAAGAATTCGTCGAGGACTGCTAAAGGAGAACGAAGTGATAACGATGGCGACGTTACTTAATAACGATAGACACGGTAGTCATTCCAGTTGGGTGGAATTTATCACCAAAATAAAAAAATCACAAAAGGAATGCATAGCATTTGCATCATCGTCGTCGTCGTCGTCGTCGTCGAACGAACGGAATTCTTAAAATCGTGTTTTCCCTCGGTAATTACGTCAAATGTGCGCCCGCTGGGTAATTTCGGGCACGGTGCGATACGATGCGCGGGAAGGATATAAATTGCATCGCGTGGGCAATATCGTTGCCGCGTGTCGCTACAATTGGCGCATAATAAGAGAAAAGATGGATCCAGGCAAACTAACGACAACGATCTCGTTTGCGGCCGAGAAATCGCTTCGGCTGCTCCAAAACTTGACTCGAGAAATGAAGAACTAATGTCGCATTTGAATCTGTTTTTATTTCACGCGTGCACCTTGTATAAACCGCACATAGTTTTTGTATCATGCGTAATCAATACTTTAAATTGACAAAGCAAATTAATTAAAAACAGACATTAGATAAAAAAAGAACAAGAATTAATTTTTATCTAACGTTAGGTATTTGCGTAGGATATTTTGCCAAACGCTTTTGCAGAGAATGAAACGATCTCGCGCTACGAACTCGATCTCGATCTGCGAATCCGTTCGCAGCTTTTCCCACGTGTTGAACGAACCGACAGGAAAACAATTAGTAGGGTTCTTGGGACAAGGGAGAGTAGGTAGCGTAATGGAGAGATCGTATCATATGGCCATCTTGGTATTAACGGGTCTATGTGGTATTATCCCTCAGCGAAAGGGCAATCCCTTGGTTTATGCCTCGGCGTAAGAGAAATGGAGATTTGAAGAATACAAAAAGTGCTCGAACGTGAATGCTAACGTCTGGGACTAATGGCTCCTCCGCATCTGATAAATCCTGCAATTGCCAAACCTCTTCACCGCCAATGTCATGGATTCAAATTCTTCGCAAAATTTACCCAAGAATTTTGTCTTCGCGACGTGCCAGAATGTGCCAAAATATTTCTAAAATAAATGCTCCGTCGCGACGTAAAAAAACTCCTTCCCTCTACCACGAAGAAGCCGACTAATTAATCACGCACCGCGCCATTCTTCACGTGTGCGGCTAAGAAACGCGTTGTACGTACGTCCGTGCATTTGGTACATTCATTCCGACTCGAAGAAGACTCTCGAATTTACGCCGCCTCATCAATCTCCGTCGTCGTGCGATAGCGCGACGCGGCGTAAAATCGCCGATCGGATGCGATCCGGTGCGATCGGATGCAACGCGACGCGTGACACCGCGTTTTCTCTCTTTTTCCAGCTCCACGCTTTGGATCGAGCTACCTGATATGGAGGAGGAAAGCAGCGGACTCTCTTCCCACGAGTGTTAGACGACGGCACTTGATTGGCAAACAATTAGCGGCCGCGACGGCGACAAGGGGGGGGGGGGGGAACGACGGGGATGATGGGCGAGGGAGGATGACGACGATGACGATGACGGCAACGACGAAGAGAACTGAACGCGGAATAGGTATGTATCACGCGAACATCTTTGACCGGCGTCACGCATCCTCCTTACAGCTCTCTCTCTCTCTCTCTCTTATCTCTCTCTTTCTCCACCTCCTTGGCAAGTCGCTCGCCAATATCTCTACAATGAGAACAATACCGTAGTTCTTCCGCCGGAGCGAACAGACAAAGGGCATTCCTGGGATAAAACCATTGTCACCATCGTCACCGTCGTTGTAAAACTCTGGAGAATCCTACGAGTACGCTAAAATGTTCTGCATAGAGCACAAATCATAAGTACGTATCCTTTATCTGCGCTCTCTCATTAGCATCTAAAGACTGATACGCGCAGGCACGTATTATAATTGTCATGAATCCTTTATGTCGCGATCTTGCAAGATCGTGATACGAAAGAACGGAAATAAAATAGACGGAGCAAAGTGTTTTCGGGTAAACCCGTCAGTTAAAAAATGAAATCACGAATTGCTCGTAAGAAATAAGCAATACAAGTAAAATTATATATGTAAATATAATTCACGTACCGGTTGCGCTACGCAGTGACAAATGGTCTAATATAACGGAGAGACAGCAAGTGGAACAGCTCTCGTTATGTTGTCGCGTGTATTGTATTGTTTTGAATTAAACGCGCCACATTCGATTCGAGAGCTGGCGTGTTTTAATACAAGGTTTTGAATTTCACTACCGAGATCCCGTACCTTCGCGGAGCCTCTCGTTCTCCGCTCGTCCTTCGCTCTTCATCCGCTTCCGATTCCCATCCATCGATCTCTGTTCTCGCCCTTTTCTACTCTCCGTTCCCAAAACTACGCTCCGTTACGCCCGTTATTTTCGAGAACCTCGAATCGCGTTCTTTTTAATTGGCGGGGCGCGTTTCGTTGTGCGCGAACGTACGGACTCGCGTATCTTTTTTTTTGTTTCGTTTCGTTTCTTCTCTATATATTCCTCTTCGATAGTCCAACTGCTTTTTCTACGGCATTTTTCGACACGTCGCGTAAATTCCATCAACATCGTTCCTTTGTCATGGCAATAACCGCCGTCGGTAGGGTGTAACGCGACTCCAGTATCCGAGTCAATGTCGTCGCGAGTCGGATGTACAAGAGATGGAAAAGCATTCGGCAGTGTTGCGTTGTGCGAAAACTCGCGAATGATCGCCGATCAAATTCCGCCGTCAGCGGCGAACCGATCGTCCATTAAATACGATCGCGGTCAATTATCCTCTGGCCGTTATCGGAGCTCGGTGGCGGCGGTTATCCAATTCCTATCACTCGCGCGGCCTCTTATCGCGAAAACCCCGCTTTCAAAAAATGATTACCCGACGCGTGTGTGTGTGTGTGCGCGCGCGCGTGTTTCCCAACGCGGGAGGCGTTGTCCCCTTAAAACCCTTTGTATTCCACAAAGTGCGGCAACGCGGTGTACGCGAACCGTTTGGCAAGTCGTTTCCACGACGGGTCGCAATCGATGAGGATCGCGCTCGCGCGAGAAACGTGGGGCATGATCGTCTTTGGAGCTACTTAACAGTCTCACGAAACGGTTCATTCCGTGGTCGACACCTCGCGACGAAGCGCGCGCACGTGGGCGAGAGAGAGAGAGAGAGCGAGAGAGAGAGAGGGAGAGAGGGAGGCGCGTGTGTGTCCCGACATTCCGGTGAAATGCGTTTAAACCGCCGCGACGAATCGTTAACGGGCTTCTAATCGCCGCGCGTTGCTGAGGTAGCGCCTTCGAGTAACGAACGACCGGACGAACTCGGAATAATTATTACGCTTTTCTCACCGACGAGGTCAAGTGAGATTGGCAATATTCGTTGGCGAGCGCTCCGCGCCGCGCGTTGATATGCACGACATACTTGGAACGTAGGCGTTTTCTCCGGGCGATCAAGCGCAATTCTTCTCTCGTTGCGCGTCGCGTTTGCGATTATCGCGACAACAGTAATTTTTCCAATACGCTCGATATTTGAATTGTTCATTACGCCATGCTTGAATTGAAGCGGCACGGGGCGCTTCGAGCCGCCATAAATTGCGCGACTTGAAAACGCAAGTAAATAGATATAAATAATTGCAAACCCCGCGCGATACGTTGAGATCTAGTTAGCGCAACTAACGATTCGGAAGTGCTGTTTGCCGTGAGATTTCGAGCGAGACTCGCTTCGCGCCCCGTACCCGCGTCGAAGCGGAGGTAAGCGTATGAGAGAGAGTTCGCCGAGACACGCTCGTTGTCGGAAATAACGACATAATGACATGGTAGAGGATGAGTGCCCCAGGTAGGTAAATCCAAGACGCGGGCACGGCGCAGCCAGAGGGAGAGAGGACGAGAAAGGGAGATGGAAGGGACAAGGAGGGAGAGAGAAAACCAGATCGGGATGTATCCGGCGAGCGAGAGGAGAGGGAGGGAACGAGGAGAAGGTGGGATCATCGGCGTGTCTCGGCAGCATCCCTGACCATCGCCGGTGGTTCATCAACTCCGAGAGGAGTTGAAGAGGCCTTAATAGGCTCTCCCGCTAGAGTCTGGACCATGTCACGCACCCTTTTACCTCACGTCTCGACCTGATTTCGCGCGCGATTCTCGCCGCTGGACTGTCAGCTGCGATTCGTCCGGATTTATTAATCAGAGAGTGCGCCTCGAATTTGCATAATGAAATAAAAGGCGCGCGTATGCGTGCGTTCAAGTAAAGAATCGAATCGGCAGAATTCTTGTAGATGGATTACACGCCCACAGAAAAAAAAGTTCCGGATCCAATGCCATTACGCTTCAATGTATCATAAAATAGGATCGATATAGCGCCAATAATTTATTACAGAGAAAGGAGTATTTTTATCTTAATTGAAAAGTTCTAAAATCTAGAATAAAATTATGCCAACTTGGTGCGTTGTAAGATGGAGGGAAAATTTACTCTAAACACAAGAATACATTAACTTACGTTTATACAAGTTACTCTTGTCTCGATATAGTAAGTATTTTTTAATTCGGTAGAGGAGAATAAGAATTATTGATTTTATTTGGACATTGTCTTAGCTTTATACTAAATGAGGTTGTGAGAAATATAAATGCGTCGAGAATATTTTTTGTCTCGGTAACAGAAATCCTTTCTGAGGGTGCACTTTCGCGCTCTAAAATTCTGTCTGCGTAATCAAAGATTGAAAGCACTGAACAAAATTGATATCAATAAATAAAAAAAAATCACTTAAACGCTTGTGTCTAAACCAATTGTCAGACCAAACGGTCAAATAGCATTGACAGGCGAAACTTAGGGCGTTCGATAGTGAAAAGTAAAATTTAATTTCAGTATTTAAACCTCATATAAAATTACATGTACGCGTTTCGGTAACACCAGAGGCCTTTTTCAGTATGAAATAAATTACAATAGGAATTTAAAGAAGTCAGACGATAGATACGCGTGTTTAAAGTAGTTATTTCGTAAAATTATTTATGTGAGAATTGTTTCAAATTTTTACAGTTTATTCCTTACATTAATACGTGCAACATAAGACTAATTAAATTAAAATTGTCTCAAAATTCTAAAAAAAAAAAGAGTTAAAGTTTGCAATGTTACACGAATTTTATTACGTGTAAAACACGCTAAAAATATTATTACACGTGCAATATTATTTACACATATTATTATGTGTTAAAATATTAATATTTGCGTTTGCAAACGCAAACGATGGCATTTTTTTTAAAGCTTAACGGCGAGTGTGACAAACATATGTTATAAAGTAAAATAGAACGAATAACTGGAAAAAAATCAAAATTATGGACCGTTCAACGTTCCGTTTCAACAATATAAACAGTTAAAACTGAAAAATGGGAAGAATTATGTAGTAGACACGAGTGTAGTGTAAGAGATGTGGCAATAGCGCCACAAACTATAATCTTTCGAATCTATTTTATATTGTGTATTGATCGTAAGTGTATAAAAATAATATTGCATATATCATAGATATATCATAGTAATAATTGAGTGCTGGTTCCTGACTGGAAGAAACTTTTGAGCACTACTGTCGCGAAACAACTACCTTAACAGAACGCGGTACGAAATTCAGTTGGTACGTGTCTCTCATAAATAATTAAACTTTGAGACATTCCTCGACATGTTCCAACAGCAATTAAACCATGTCGAGAAATCGCAAACGCAGGGAGAAAAATTCTAAGTTCAAATGGTCGAAACATTTGCCGTCTAGTTGGTATTTTAACGACGTTACATCTTCGGTTGTTTGCTCTCGACGGAAAATGGATATCATTTTCTTTTGATTAGAACCGCGATTTCTACACTGATAGAAAAATATGTAGTATTTGAAACTATAATTGCATAGTAAAATAATAAACCTAGTAAAATAATAAAAAATTATCGTCAGGAATATCATTTTTATAGTAATTATTACTATAATATTAGTAATAGCAACCGTATGAACACAGTGATGCCAACTGTTTAAAAAATTTACTATAAAATATAAGCTTTTAACTATTATTCTGTTAAAATATCCAGGTAATGAATAGTAAATTAGTTAATTATTTTCATATAGCAAATACAATCGCAATAATAGTAAATTTAACTACATTTCTATCATCCACCTTACTAATCACATGGTAAACAAAAGTGAAGTGGTTCGGAATGTTCTCACTAGAGGGACGCGCGGCGTAAGACTTTCTCGTGAGAAGAAAACCGCACAGGGTGTCACAAATGCGGATAAGTTTATACATTCGTATAAAATTATCTTTCCTTTGAAAGATGCTTTCTTGCACTATTCTTTATGAGCGTAAAGTGATGCAACCAATGAACATAGTGAACGCAATTATGATAAAAAGCGGGGAATATTACTTCCAGTATAAATACGATTATTACTATTACATATAGTTATTCGAAATTTTACTTGTGGTTGTTATTGCAATATTTATAGTACATCTAAGCAAATTAAAAGCTCGTTTTGATTTATGTCAACCATATCATAAGTTGCATGGACCAGTATTGTGTCTGTGAGGACTATAATTGTTAGGTCAACCATAACTTACGCAGTTGGAAGAATGAAAAAATGTGGTCGCCTCCAAAAATGACTATAAATTATAGCGGGATTGTGGTAACTGCAAGCATTTTTTTATGTCCGTCAGTGTACAATCGTAAAATCGTGCGATACCGGGGACGCGTTTTCTGTCCACGAAACACGTAATTGTCTTCACTCTCGTTCTCCATAAACGTGCCGATTGCGATATTCCGTCGTTTCTCTAATTATTGACTTTTGATAGACGCGTGGACCACGCGCAATCGCAATAACTTTAATAGCGCTTTATCGCGTTAACGACCGGTATAAATCGCCAGCGGATATATATTGATACAACGCGAAATTCCATGGTAAATGAAACAACGGCGAAATTGAGTGGTCAACGCGCCGACGCACATTACCGCGATAATTCCCAATAATTTATCATCGCCGCGTTGCGTCGCGCGCCCCGCGCCGTGTAATCGCCGCGGCCGCCGTTGCGTCCGCCGGCGCCGCGTCGCGGCCGCCGCGTTTTGAACGTCATGAAGAATTGAGCGGCGTCGCGCGCGGTTTGCGTCGCGGTGTTTATCGGCCGTAAAGAATCGACGGGACCGCTCTTCTCTCTTAATGGGTTCACGCGCCGTGGAATCGCGCACAAAGCGCGACGCGGCCCGCGAGAGATCGCAACGGCGGTGGCCGCACGCGCGTCACGCTCTCTTTAACATCGAATCGGCCCAATTTTGCCCACTATTTAGCGACGCCATGCTTCGCCGCAGCCGAATTAGCCGAATCCGCGGATCCGCACGCTCGCATGAATCGATAACCGCGTTTCGCGGCTCAACCCTTCCGCATATCGCATTTCTTTCACACATACGGTAATAACGGTCAGAATGAAAGATTGATCGTTATTTTTCTAGTTTCCCTCGGCATAAACTACTCTATATATGTATTTCCTGATGACCCGAGAAGACAACGTGATCTTCTGATGCTCTCGGGGCAAATCGTAAACTCGCGCCCGAGAGAGCGAGGGAGACGGCGAGAGACCGCGCGCGCGCGCGAGCACGGGGCTGTAAATATAAATCGTGAATCCAATTTGCGGACGCCATAAATCAATAGCGTGATCACGATCTGGCTAGGAAGGCATGGGGCACGGTCTGACCAAGTTAGATCAGGACCCGGACAAAAGACGCGCTATACGGACGCGTCGTTGTCGTCGAGAGCAAGAGGGACGGCGCGACGGGCGGACGGGTGGCAAGTCCGAGGCACGCCAAATTTTTAACGGAAATAAAACTAAGAGAAGCATAACCGGACTACTCACCATAGAAACGGGGATGGGTCCTCCGGCTCCGTTGGGATACGGATACGGCGAGACGAGGTAGCCCATGTTGAACGAGGAGGTGTGCGGCGTCGGATCCACCTTGCCTGTTTCGGAAACAAATGAGAGTGCGATTATTATTAGTGTACACGCACAGATCCCTCTGTTAATAACCGCGTACGTCGACGATTCGTCAGATTGACGACCGATTTATCTTATCGTTCGCTTATAGTCCCCAAATCTCGCTCGCTATCGTCATCTCGAAATTAAAATGATCCAACTTCGAAAAAAAGGTGACGCCGTAGCGCAACAATATTTACGCCGGTTAAGTCGGTATCGCACGCATCACAAATTGCTGCAGATTAGTCAGACGTTAAACAGACCACAGACGGAGAAACATTCTTTTAAATGGCAGCCTGCACGCGAACGCCACCAAATTGCAAAAAGTAAAAAGGGAGTCCCGAAAGAAAGACCGACGACCGACTGCGGTACGACAATTTGGGGTTCGTGCAACACTGTCCTTAATTATACGTTCCCTGTACAGATCGCTTCTATTTAGTTCTTTTTACATAACAGTTTGCCGAAAAATGCGAGGCCGCGTGGTATTTATTTTATCTAGTTTCATCGCGACCCGCCAACTCACTCCACTTCCTAAGATATTTTTCACGAGGTGTGTTTAAAAGGTGCAACATTCAAGGATAAATTTCTCAACGCGACACAAAATGCTAAACAGGTGCAACTGTTGGTCGCGTTGTAGCTTACAAGTTCACTCAACGTCGCACTCGCGATCTCACTTAACGTCGTGGTTTAATCGAGTTAATAATATCCGCATGATGCGCATGCCAGATATTATTTTTTTCGCCCTAAACGTTCGTATATAAATATTACATCTACATTAAAACCAGTCTTCGCTTAATAGGATTCAACGTCGTTTGCGCAGAGAAGAGTGATCTCGGCGAGCTTGCGAAAACCTGCTCCGTGGATTCAGCGGCGATACCAATCGTCTATCGTTACGGCTAATCCTTAAGACGCCGAGATGCTGCGGTCGGAGAAACCTCTCGGGCTTATCCTTCCGCGAAACTGGATCGTCGTCCTGAGCAACGGGAGAAATACACGCGAAGAATTCTCTCCGCGAGATACCGATCGTCTTAAGGCTGCGCGCGAGCTTCCGCCCAAGATCGTCTCCGTAATCAAAAGGGATTCCGCCCTCGCGGAATCGGCCGAGTTTTACTTGTCCGTTCCGTGAAACTCGATCGTCTCGGCCGAGACACGCCTGAAACCTGCCTGAATCGATAGCGCTCATCCGTCGATCGACGGCCAGTGCGAATCTCAGCATGATTTTCGTAGACGTTGAGGGGCGAGTGTCCGTACCAATATCCGCAAACTTTACGAATATACCGCGTTTTCCTGTTTCGGTGACATTTGCAAAGTGGGCGAAGCTGCAATTATCGCGCGATAATTTCAATGAACGCGAAATCGCGGGAAATGAGATACTTTAACTTGTAATCAGTGCGCGGGGAGAATTTTCTCTTAAAATTGATCCTGAAAATCATGTGATCGTGGGACAACACATTTTGAAGAACTGTATGAGAGTTTTTCAAAATTTTGTCATACATTTCACTAGCAATTGTACTTACTGTTATTTCACAAAACTCTCATAAAGTTCTTCAAAATCCCACGTTGTCCCACGATTTTCAAGGTAAATTTTAAAAGAACATTTTTTTCGCGTAAGGAATATACATACGTTACATGTTAAATAGCATTCTCGTGTTGCAAACAATTGAAATATTCGTATACGGTCATTGTTTTATTTCTAAATTAGACGACGAATGCCCTAAATTTAAATGAACGATCGATCAAACTAATACTTTGGCAACGAGTGGCCGAAACGTCCGAGCTTGTTCGCGGTCGTCTCGGCCGCTCCAGTAACGACCATGAAAGAGTTAATTCTTCGTGCTGGACTTACGCGATCCCGATCGTCGCGAGACGTAGGACCATTGACCTTTCCCTTTGAGTGGAGAGGCACGAGAGACGCGCACAGTACTCGCCCGCAGTTATTAAGACGCGAATGCTTCTGCTGCGTGCACGCTTCGATGCAATTCACACGAACGCGCGGACGATTAAATTGTCAGCTACGCGACTCTATAAATAACGCAACGCAGCGCCGCGCATACCACCGAGTCGAGTCCCGCGATTCTCGTTTTATCAACGCCTGTGAGTCTGCCGATGGAAAGCTCTCGCGAGAGAGCTGGTTTTATCGAGGTTCCCGCAACGAAATGCTTGACGGATTTTGCACAAAATTATTGCGCAAGAGCGTATGTGTGTGCGTGTGAGAGAGAGAGGGAGAGGGAGAGAGATAGAGCTGGAGCTGGAGCTAGAGATAGAACTAGAGCTGGAGCTAGAGCTAGAACTAGAGAGAGAGAGAAAGAGAAATATATGTAGCGAGATTGTACCATAAGTACAGCAACAAATACGTACAGAGTTAAGAAAATGATCGCAAGAATGAATTAGATGCGCGGTAGAAGCTGGAACGTTCATCATCGGTCGCATACCGCGGCTCCGAAGGGCCCGCTTAAGGGCGCGCGAAAACGGCACCGCTTGTCTAGCGTTTAGCCCGTAACTCCGGCGGACCTGAGCCGCGTTCCTCTCGCATTCACTCGCCACCGAGTGCATATCCTGGGCGCACATGTGCGCCACACTCCTCGCGCCCAAAGTTTATTGCCAGCTCGTCTCCCTTCCCTCCCTTTTCCCGTCCGCCCTTTCCATCACGATCGGCGTGTCTCCTCCCCCGCCCGCCCGCGCCACAACCCTCGCGCATTCTATCGGTCTCCCAACCGGCGCTCTACCAATTCAAAGTTCGTACACTCGATCCCTCGCCCCGCTTCCCGTCCGCTTTTTCGCCCCCCCCCTCTCTCTCTCT
>NW_011967222.1:933630-940167 GCF_000949405.1 Vollenhovia emeryi
TCGGGCTCCCCCGATTGATTATCACTGTCGGAGTCACAACAAAGGTTTTTACCAAAAAAACCGCAAGAAAATATCAAAATTCGGAAAAGGCCCTATTCTACATAATTACCATATCTTGATATATATTTAATCAGAATGCATTCTCCTTTTGTTCGCGTAATTTTAAAAGAATTTCTTTTGGAGAGAGAGATATATATATGTAGAATATTTCGTTTGAAAAGAATGTAATAAATTTCATAAATTTTGTTAATAGATTTACACTTGTATGAGACAGTTTTTCGAGAAAACTTATACTGCTTGGAAACCAATGATAAACAGTAAAGTAAAATTAAAGAGAATGTTTAGCTCTTCAAGAAATTCAGATGATTTAGAGTTTCTAACATACAAAGAATTTCCATAAGGTACCAAGACATATGCGTTGGCATGTATTTTTGACGACCCTCGACGCGGGGGTTCAGAAATTAGGGACCCAGCGTTCAGAAATTTTAAATTCTAGAATATTTTCTCAACAAACGTCGTATCTATAGTTGTAGCACGATTCTCGAGATCGTTACCTCGGGAAAATTTATTACACTCTGTATTTTTGACACGAACAAAGAGTTACGTCACCACAAGACATGGCGTAAAAATAATAGAAATTGTCCCTCGACAAAAATGACAAAATATAGATACCAAAAATGTAATTTAGCAATTTTAAATTTCGTCAAGAATGTTTGCTTTGTTTATCACAATATTCCACTGTAACATTTAAACGTTTACGATGCGTAATTGAAGTTATTCGAGGGTGATAAAGTACAAATATAATAGTTCTTCCGTAAAATTCACTATCCCTGTGATATTCTCGATCGTATACTCGAAAATATAAGTACGCGCAGTGAATTAGAAAGAGAGAAGGAGAGAACGAAACGTATTTTGCCGCATAAAGGTCACCAAGTAGACGCACCCTCGTAATGGGCCTCGGAGATTCTTGACGGGCCTCGAGGCCAGACCCACTGTCACGTAGTCGGGATCGAAGACGTGGTTGTTGGTTAGAACTCGGGCGTGCTCAGAAAGACCACGTGCAAGAATCAAAGCAATCAAAAGCTCGTGGAAATCAATGTGCAGTCTGGATTCCAAAGTCGATGAGATATCTTGGCGAACGAGTTCCTCGAGATGACTTCGAGGATCGATTGTATATACGGACGACCGTGCGCAATTAAATAATAGAGTTTAACCTCTTATCAAGAGATATTTCTAGAATTTGTTAATATGGAAACGTGCACACGCGATTGTAACGACGTTGTTTTATTTCGTCGAAAAAGAGCAAGCTTTAAATTTTGATTTAAAAAACCTGCTATACTTTCATATATGCGTCTTTAACCGTGCATAAGTGTTAAAACGGTATATTGTAATGGGCGCCGAAAACGAATGAAGCCCCTCGAAATATAAAATTTTGTCATTGTGTATGGCGCGCAGTGTGTACGAAACATTCAGCGGGCGAGTTGACCAGAGGTCACAAGTCGGGCCCCGGCGAGAGAGACGGGTCCTCGCTCACGCCGAGATATAGAGGAAGAGGGGGCGAGAGGGAGCGAGATCTCAGTGAGGAGAAGAAAAGAGGCCCCGAGGCGAGACCTACTGCCGGGGGCTTCGGTCAGGCACACGTAGGTAGTTTTGACTCGGCGCGGTGCGGCTCTCCGGCACGGCAGGGCCCGTGCGCGAAGGAAAGCAACAAGAGGAGAGGTAAGGACGAAAAGAAGAGGAAGGAGAAAAGGCGCGAGAGAAGGAAAGAGAAGATCGAGTCTGCCTGTTTGACCGCCGCCTGGCTGGCTGCTCAACCGCTGCTCTCCGTCTCGCTCTTTTCCTCTGCTCGCCCTAACTTTTTTCTCTCCGTCTCTCTTTCTCCAACTTTTTCTCTTGCTCCCTCGCCGGCTCGTCTCGTCTCGTAACAAGAGACGGCGCGGACAATGGGTGCTGGTACCAGCGCGCCTTCGGCCAAGGCTGCCACACGGCCCCGCTCGGCGTAGCCTGGAAACACTACGCTCCTCACCGAAATTGTCGAATAGTGGCGCTTGTTAGCCTCACTCTTGCATTTCTCCAATGATAAAAAAAAACGACATTTACGATACGAATGCACGTACGCGAGTTTTCCTTTGTAAGTTCAAGCTTGTAATTTGCCGGTCGTTTTTTTGTTTAACGCGTAGTTGATCGCTATAATAACCTTGACAGAGCCAGGATCCGCCGTGGGACAGTCCGAATGTGTCGGCAAAACTTTATTTTTCCAATTTTTCTTATCGTCGCTCACCTAACGGGGCCAAAAAATTAAGGGCACCTTTAATATTTTAAACGAGTTCTTATCTCGATCTAGATAATAAGTAGCTCGATCATTGCAGGGACTTAGGGCATACTTGTCGCGGACGGAGACACGAGAAAACGAGTCGTTCCGTCCGCAGCCGAGGTTCTTACGGCGGTAATGGGGCGAGATAAAGCCGAGATAAAACCGGGCACGCCTCGAGAAGAAAGCGAGAGTCTACGATAACCATACGCCGGGAGAGCGAGAGTGGCCGTTATTGCCTAGCGATGTTTTTAATCGGCCGAGATCTCTTTGGACACTCGACCGATCAAAGAATTACCGGAGAGGCATGTCGAGGCTAAGATTTTTCCCCCCTCGACGTTCGCGGATCCGCCGCAAACTCCGTTCGCCGAGGAACGCCGGGAGTCCCGTTCGAGTGACTACTTTAATCGCCCCGTAATTTTTTAATCGGCAACGTTCGAGGAACAAACTACGAGACTTGCCGTTCGGAAAACACTAAACTCTGTCAAGCGCTACGTTCCATTATGTAACGTTTCTCTTTTTACTTGTGTTCAAAGAACCGTCAGGCTTTGAGGGAAAAAAGTGTGTAAGTCCGTATGTATTTTTTATAGCTGATTTTTTCAGTCGGTTTCTCCCCCCCCCCCATGCAAAAGCGATATATTTGTACGTGTAATTTTCAACAGCATTTTCCGTTGATACGGGATTTGCGTGGGATATACGGAAAGTAAAGATACCACATTTTTATAAAATTCAAAGTGGCGTGTGTTTCAATAAAACTTACAGGTGTTGTTAATGCAGTTGTACACTATTTTTCGACATAGTCAACTTCAATACATTTTGTCAGCCGTGAGTCGAGTTCTTTTACACCGGTATCATAAAACTCGCGCGCCAACTTCATATCAGTACGTGAAATTTCGGGACACATTTCGTGGGGCTCGATCAATTGTCGAACGGAAAGGTGTTCTATTCAATTTTGTGCACAATTTCAAGGAATTTCAACGATGGAAGGACGGACGTTCGCGACGAGGAGAGAAGTGGACGGCCGTCCGTTGTATCTGATGAAATTGTGCACAAAATTGAAGGGAACACCTTCTTTCCGATCGCTGATTGACGATCTCCACGAAATGCGTCCTGAAATTTCACGTACTGTGTGTCGTTCATGAAATCGTCAGTGATATGAAGTTGGCGCGAGCGTTTTACGATACTGGCGTAAACAAAATTCGCCCCACGGCTGACAAAATGTATTGAAGTTGGAGGCGACTATGTTGAAAAACGGTGTACATACAACGGTATTAACGACACCTGTAAGTTTCGTTGGAATATACACTGGGAAAAAAGTCTGATAGATTCAGCCAGTCGTCTGTTAGAAAATGGACGAATCAGAATTCCTTTGGAATTTACCAGAATTCCTTTAGGATTTACCATAAAAGATATTTCATACCCAGAATTTTTGCTAGACTTCATTACACATCTGGCAAATCCCAAAGGAATTCTGATTCGTCCACTTTCTAACAGACGACTGGTTGAATCTATCAGATTTTTTTTCAGTGTATGCATTTTTTAATTAAAAAAAATACTGCAACCTTGCTTTCCGGGGATCCGCCGTAAAAAGATAGTTTCTAGTCTATTTGAAGCCTGAGAAGTTGTGCTACGTACACTGGCGATAATTAAACTAACAAAGATCTCTACCTGCGCCGCTACCTGTACGCAATCTGTAGGCTATTCAGGATCAGGCGAAATACTGCCTGGAATCCTTGTATCGTATTAAGCCCCGCGTACCACTGGCGCGGCCGGGCCCGACGCGCTTCGACGCCTTGTCGATCGTTTCCCTTCAACAATACGTCTCTTGAATATAAGCGCATTCTTCGAGATACCGCGCTCACGCAGGTAGTGAGCGATGCAGTTTTGACAGGTTTCGGAAGTGATGGAGGTCGCTGACAAGGACCGATTTCTACGGGCTATTATGCTCGTTTCCGAGAAAAAGCCCGCTTCACATAAGGAACGAAGAAAACATTTATTACCCGCTCTTCCAGGCCACTCCCTCCGTACAAATAAACAGTTCGGAGAGCGAATGCGATTAAACATTGGTTAGAACATTTTGCGCTTGCACTTCGTATCGGCGCGGGCGATATAAAAGTTTAGTTAGTCCACTTAATCGCCAAGTCGACGGCGAATAGTACGCGCGCGCGCGCGAGTCGCAAATATCTCTGTGTGACGCAAGACACGTGGACAAGACGAGGGAAGACGGTTCTCGTTTAACCGAGCGTCAGCGCTAGAGCGGGCCCGGCGATAATTTACAGAAAGAAATAAACGAATTCCTCGCTGGAATTCCTGGGACGCGCGCGTGATATTTCAGTCCAACGACCTGCTCCTCCTTCCGGGAAAGCGATATTCCGAAACTTCTCCTCGCGCCTGTGGCGTAAACTTGACGCGTGACTTTCGATAGTTCGCTCAATCCGCGATTAACCCGCGGCTTGTCAAAGGTAAATTGCGAGGGTAACAAAATTTTACGCATCCGGCAGGTTGCCGGTAAGTGAAGTTGTTCACCCTCCGTCATTGATTTCTGTACAACCGCCCGTGTAATAAATGTTTACGGGAAACATTTGAATCTGAGGAACACTCGAGCAGCAACGACCGCGGCGTAGATCAAGTGGCCTTAATCCGATTAGTCTCGACTAATCCGACTGTTCGCCCGAATTTCTGACGGCATCGATGCTTCCTATTCTTTGAAACGAGCCGGAGAAACGCGCTAGGTTCCACTTGTAATCGAAAACGGCATCTTAACGAGCGTACGGCGCATTCGAGCTGGCCAAGATTGGCCGGAGATTTAAGGCGAACGATTTTCATCGCGGACTAACGAGTGCGAATATCCACGGGACATCGTGATCGCCGATCGTAAATTCCGCGATGTTCATCCGTTGCTGTTGATCTGCTGGGTTTTGCCAAAATAATTAATTTGCAGTGCAATGAGCGAGCTTTATAGATTAGAGACTGCCGTGATCCGCATGTTCAAATCCGAGCTAAAGAACAATATGACTTGGATAAATTGCAAATTTTGCTAAGGGCGGTATCGTTGCTGTCTGTTAAGTCGCACTTCAGGACTTTAACATTTCATCCAAACGAAATAACCGCGGCGCGGCGTCTTGAGATCTTGTACGACGTATCTGACATGAACTTGAATACAGGATCAAGCTACGAGTACCGGCTTAAGCAAGAGACAATTATTTCTGCGTCATAGCCCACGATCGAGTTGTTTGAGAACTTTTCAATCCACGATATCAGCGCATCACACACTTATTTTCGACACGTTTCCTTTTCTTGCAGTGTCAGATGGTCCTTTGGCTGAGGTTCGCTAATTTATACAAAGCCGGGTGTTCTCTAGTTCAAACGAGGATACAACGAGGATACGGCAACGTCGCACAGGCCACACGGCTATTCGTAGCCCTGGCGGTGTACCGAGGCCAGGGGCCTACGGCCCTGCGTTCTTGGCCTCGGGCTCTGCCCGTTGAGGGCCGCGGGATGGAAAGAAGGTGCCCCACCGGGTCCACAGATCATCCGCAATGGAGGGGACAAGGAGACACGCGCGCACCCACTCGTACCGGCATACAGGGCGTCTCTGACCAACTGCACCTACTTTAACGATGCAATTTCTCCAGTGCTGAGCAGTTAAAAAAAAAAACGCTCGAAAAACGTGGACTATGATTATCGTTACTTTTAATCCGAAAAGAAAAACCCCAAAACTATAATTATCCAATTTCGTAACCATCTTTTTTACCGCCCGTGCGTCTCGCCTACATTTAAGAAACGTTCCGGGACGCATTTCTCCTTCTCTTTCACTTTCACGTCGACGTTGTCGTTACATTCTTTATTCTTGTTTTTCTCCCCACGGTACGCGCGGAACACGGTGCAATCCGTGGCGTGCGAATCTGACGACCGGTGAAAATGAGCGGGACAAATATAGCGGCACCAGAATGTGCCAGAAAGAGCTTAATATCGCCGCGCAAGGATAACAAGTCGATAAAGTCTCAAATTAGGCGCCCGCTCGTCCGAGTGTCCAGGGACCGGGAGGTAAGCGCGCAAGTCTCGCGGGGGGTTGTCGCAGAAAAGGCGAAAGTCCCCTATTATGAGATAGGGAAGCTTCTAGAGACCCTGTAATCAGAGACTGGCCGTGAGAGTTCGTCAAATTCCCGCAAGTGAGAGAGAAACATAGGCTATCTCACTCTTCTACGATTTACTCTCTCTCTCTC
>NW_011967222.1:941564-967058 GCF_000949405.1 Vollenhovia emeryi
TCTCTCTCTCTCTCTCTCTCTCTCTCTCTCTCTCTCTCTCTCTCTCTCTCTCTCTCTCTCTCTCTCTCTCTCTCTCTCTCTCTCTCACTCGCGGGAATTTAACGAACTCTTACGGCCAGTCTCTGATTACAGGGTCTCTAGGAGTTTCTGCTGATAGGCGTCATCTGTTGGTTCCGCCATGAATTTATTGCCCTTGGAGTGAAATTTGAGTGGAAAATTGATTGTTAGATCGTGTAATCGTAGCGAAAAGGGACTTGTGACGTCTCACATTAGAATCCTATCTCATAATAGTCTCGCTCACCCGCGGGAATTTGACGAACTCTTACGGGCCAGTCTCTGATTGCAGGGTCCCATGGGAGTTTCTGCTGATAGGCGTTATCTGTTGCTTCCGCCATGGATTTATCGCCCTTGGAGTGAAATTTGTTTGGTGGAAAATTGATCGTTAGATCGTGTGATCGTAGCGAAAAAAAAACAACTTGTGATTGAATTTCGACGTTGAAAACCTGCTGTCTCATATTAGAATCCTATCTCATAATAGAGGACTTCTCTCTACTAGCGAATAAAATTCGCGTTACGATCAGGAATATAGCCTCAAGGATAATCCCCGGGATAACCGTATTCCTCGTATCGGGCTATCGTAGTTGGGGAAATGGACCGCGCGCGTCCATTGCGCGGAGTATCGCGGATGTCTTCGACGGCGAGGGGCAAAGTCGGAAACATTGAAAACACGAACAAACCACGCGTGCACATCAGACGCGCGACTTCCACTAGAGTAGATTTCTATGTTTCGCGCCGTCTTCCCGTCGTATGCAAACATTAGCTCGATGAGCCAACCGTTATTACGGTGTTATCAACTCTTGACTGTTATCACAAAATGATATAGTAAAATGATGCGGATAATTTACGACCCCGCGAGGTCCCGAAATACTTAACAAAGAGAGTTAAGACTGTCATATACTGTGTGCACGGGCTAATTCGCACTTGAAAAAATTGCAATTAAAGCCTTATCGAAAATATCATCATGGTATTATGTGACAGCTTGACCTCGTTAATTCAAGAAACGATAACCGTCGCG
The DNA here is from genome assembly GCF_000949405.1 of Vollenhovia emeryi. Classification (NCBI taxonomy): domain Eukaryota; kingdom Metazoa; phylum Arthropoda; class Insecta; order Hymenoptera; family Formicidae; genus Vollenhovia; species Vollenhovia emeryi. Next base: position 942,640 of record NW_011967222.1, read on the forward strand.
AGCAACTCACGCCTGTGTTTTTTTTTAATGCAAAAGACAAAACTCTGTAGAAAAAAAACAGCATCAATCGGTAATTATATCGTGGGCATGGTGCACTATCTTGGTGAGAGATAAGATTAGCGTATCTATAAGCGGAGAGTCGACGCGCGGCGAGCGCGCACGCAAAAGGCTCTTTAGAGCTACGACGGCGATAACTATGGCTGAGCCGTGACTAATAATCTCCGCGAGGTTTCTTCGTGCACGATAATTAATTTCCCAGATCGTTGATCAGCGATCGGGGCTTTTCTTTTTCGCGCGTAAGCTATTTTTACGCCGAGTCCCCCGCGCCGCGTGGGAGTAAAGGGCGCAGCGATGTGCATCGCGGAAACTTTTTAATTCCATTAAATCGCCGTCGAGGAATCTCGGGTGGAAGAAAAAAATTTCTCGGAATCCCGTTCCGCTCGCGCGTGATGCGACGAGATGAGCAACGAAAGAAAGGATAGGGAAAAAAAGGGGGGGGGGGTACGATAGTGACGACGGTGATGACGACGACGTCGACGACGTCGACGACGACAAAAGAAAAGTTGTACGAGGTATCCTTACATTCGAGATTATCGAAAGTAATTCGCATACGCATCCTGCGCTCAAGAGATTGAAAGGACTAAAAGCGTCGGAAAGCATTGGAGGCCGTGTCCACACTCGAATATCTCTCGGAACTTTCTTTGACGAGTGTATAAAAGCTTTTCTCGTCACGCTAAGAAATCGTGACGGAATGTAATCACCAAGGCAGGCGAAGGAGCGGTGTATAAAAAAATATATAATTACATGGAAAGCTGAAAATAGTAATCGACTCTAAAAGTCTTTTCAATTATACCGATTCCAATACAAACATTTTATGTTCTTCCCCTTTGAAGAGCTAAACGAGAGAAGCTTGTTCGTCGTTGACACACATTGCAATTTTTCACGGCCGTAGCCGTGCGACAGGGACGAGGCAATTAAAAAAGAGCGAATTGTCGCGAGCGTAATGGGCTACCTTCGAGGTCTCTCGACGGTTAATTTGCATGACTAAAGTTAAGCCTTTGAAAGGTCCGCGTCCGATACAACATTGACCACCGGAGAGGAGGAAGAGGAGAGGCACACGGTCCCCTCGGACTGCCTTCTCTTGCCACGTGTGCGCCACTGTGGTACTTGCAGGTTACGTCCGTCCGAAGAAAAGAACGAGGCAGAGAAAGGACGTTAGGGAAACAAGAAGAGAAAACGCGTGGTAAGAAAAGAAGACGGGGAAGGCTGGAGAGGGAGTGGAGGCTGTTATGCGCCGTCGTGTACCCAAGTAGCAAGTGTCAGCCCCGTCGGCTACGCCCATATAAATCCTTAGTTACCTAGTCGCTTTACGAGATACAATTATTTACGAAGACCGACCGGCTACCTTATTTAGCCTTAGTTAGTTCACCGGTGGATATCAAGAAGCTGATTAATCGGCTTTCCTTGCTGTCCTCGACTTCTCTCTTCCTCTATGCGCCTATCATTCTACGTTTATCGATTGGCTGGTATAAGATTAGTGAAATTCCTTTCACGGATTAATTAATCACAATCTCAATACGTGTCTATTCTGATAATCTATTTGCAAGATTAGAGAGCGATCAATGTTAAAGATATTTCTGTGTACACATCATCTTTTTTAATTGGCAATCGTGTAGATAATAATGAAATTTGAATAATAATTTAAATAGAAATTCGATACTATTCAAACTGTTGACATTTTAAAGATCGAATACTGTCATATTGTGTCCTCTACGAGAGGTAAGCCGCTGATCAAAATCATGTACACTAATCCCTAGAGGAAAGTCCTCTGTTATGAGATAGGCTCCTAAATTAATAGGCATCATCTGTTGGTTCCACCATGAATTTATTGCCCTCGGAGTGAAATCTGTTTGGTGGAAAATTCGTTGTTAGAGTGTAATCGTCTCGAATAAAGATTTGTGGTGGAATTTGGACGTTAAAATCCTACTATCTCATATTAGAATCTTATCTCGTAAGGACTTTCTTCTGCTAATGCATTAAAATTCGACAGTAATGTCCGACGGGCATTACTTATCTTATTATCTTGTTTTATCTTGTTACATTCTTTATATTGTCCTAGAAAGGCCAAATAACACCCACTAATGCCCAAAAAAATGCCTAGTAACGCCCGCAAATGCGTACACCACAATGCCCTCGGTCCTCTACTTGTGCGTCCGAGTCGACGTGTACGATAGATTTTCTAAAGATTGAAAAACTGGACGATTCGAACCAATTATATTTTCCTTTTACATGACGATTGCGCGGCCTAGGCGAAACGCTAATTACGTAATAGTGGGAGTCTTCCAAATGGAAACCGATCGTTCGAGCGGTGTGCTCCGGCTCATGCAATATTTACCGTGCGGTCCGCGCGCCGGTCAACCGAAGGTAATTATAATTAAGTGAGCAAGAGCAAAGCGCGCGTAGAGAGGCGAATCCTAAACAGTAAGGAATACCCTCCTCCATTTTTTCCTTTCCATCCCGAAATATTGTATCCCTTCGAACACGCCGCTTGTAAATCATTCTCACCGCTTAACCTGACATTAGCGTGACAGGCTGCTATCCCGGTCCCGGTCGCCTTAGCATATGGTTAGCAGATGCCATCACCGCCATAAGCGTTCTTTTTTAATTAAATGCTTCGACAGGAATTTTCACGTGCAAATATCCTATTATTAAAACCGATCTTTCAGTTGCTGCGACGTGCGATCGGACGATGGGTCCCGGTTGCCTTCGAAATCACAAACAGCCTCGCCGAGTTATAAATTTTTTTATCGGCTCCCCTATCGAGGACCCAGGGCCCGAAGATCGAGTCGGCAACGGAGTGCAAAACGGAGCAATGTGTAAGTCGTTTACTCTCTCGAGCCTAAATAGCCTCCGCGAGCGGCGGCAGTGGCGAGTAAGGGTAGAGTTTCGAAAGCCGGACTAGCTGCTCTAAACAAAGAGCTTTACGACCATATTTATAGTTGTCGTAAAACACTACGCAGATTGCTAACCTTCGGCTCACACAGACAGCCCGCGCCTCCTCGTTTGCCATCTTCCCTTTTCTCCTTCTCTCCCTTTTCAATCCGTTTTTCTTCGTCTCTTTCCGTCCCACTTCCTTGCTCGCTTTTCTCTCATTCGTCGTCTTTTTTTCCCGTTTTTACTCATATTATTCTTCGCATACGTACACAAATGAACGATTTGCTTTCTTTTCATTTCCTAACATTTTCTCTGGTTCGTTCGATTTTTTCATCATTTTTTTCCCCTCTACTCATTTCGCTCTCTTTCCTTCTGTTACGTGAACTCTCCTTATTCTTTCTCCGCTTTACGTAACCTCATTTATCTCCGTTTGCGTATCTAATTAACAATTTATCCCCCGGTTACATTCGTCATTTCTATATAAAAATGACAAATTTCTGGTAATTTCTTAAGAAACAAAGTTTGCAAACATTACTGTAATCGTAACTGCTCATGGTTTTCGCTTCACTCTGCACTCGCAGAAATAATATAATTAATGTCCGTATTATGGACTAGTCAAATACGGGTTTTTTTTCTTTTACAACTTTTTAATTTGCTTCCTCTTTTCAAGTGAGATACGGGAGACAACTTAGGGTACGACAATAATGACGACAACGACAAAGGCAAAGACAACGGCAACGGGGACGACGGCGACTATCTCTTGGCGTTAATTGACTCCAGAATTGTACGGTCCAATGACTTTGTTTGACGAAAATCGGTTCGACTAAGCTCGGAATCGGGCGGACAAACCTGAATCGTAAACGTGCGAGTCTCGAAAGGAAAACCGGTATTTTCGACGAGCACAGCTTATTAACATGCGTCCGCTTTTTCATTCTTTTGCCAGCCGGGTTTTTCGGGATCCGCGTGATCTTCGTTAGAGCGTCGCGTCGAAAATGCATTTTAAGGGGCGGAAGCGTCAAATTCAGGAGCGAGAATATGTAAGCCTTATGCTAAACCTCATTAGCACAGAAAGAAAACTTTGTGCCTCAACTTTTACATTTTCTAAAGAATTTCTGTCCCAATGGAATATTATCGGGGGGGGGGGGGCTGCTTATACCTATTTCTAAATACAATACATACGTAAAATGTCAAGAAATATATATTATTACTATGTACAGTTGTAAGTTTATAGCATTCTTAAATAAATAAAAGCCGATAAAATCCATATCTAATTCCGCACACGTTAATTATATTCGCTAGATCAAACTTTGTAGTGTGTTAACTGAATCCGCAAGATTATTAATCTCGCCCGGAGCGAAGCGCGATAAATGAGTCGTTTGCATTTACCTGCATTAATCTCGTCAAAGTACTCTGTAGGCGAACATTTCAGCGCGTTTATATACGATAGCATGCGTCACCAGGATCACGCTATTTTATTAAACGGCGGTTTACTCCTCTCGCGCGCGCGAACAAGGTATTTGCGTGTTTGTGTTCACGCAATGCAAACATCACGCTTTAAATGGGTATCGAAAGTAACACTCTCGTCGATGCATTCACTGTTCATTACTTACATCACTGCATGCGATACTTTTTTTAATCTATTTTTTCCCCCTTCAATCCTGTTCGATGCAAGATTTAGAAAAAAAAAACTGCAAAGCAGAGTTCTTTCAAATGGACGTATCTATATTTGTGATCGACTAACGGCGGGAGAATTTTTTATACAATTGTTTCCGCGAATCTTAATAAGCTTAAAAAAAGAGTGACTAAAAAACGGAAAGAAAGTGTGCGCTGTTCCGGTAGTTTATCCGAATATGTGCTTATCTTGTTGATTGATTACGATTATTTTAATGCGCACTCGTTTGCCACTTGTGAATGCTTTCATTAGTCACTCGTAGAGGAAAGTCCCCTATTGTGAGATAAGCTTTCAGCTGAATGCAAAAGGGTTTTTGTTAAATTAATAGGCATCAACCATATTGGCTTTATCGTGATTTTTACTGCCCTTGGAGTGAAAACTGCTTAGTGGAAAATTGATTGTTAGATCGTGTGATTTTTGTGAATAAAGATTTGTGATTAAATTGCGATGTTGAAAACCTGTTATCTCATATTAACAGCCCACCTCATAATTTCCTCTATATATGTCTCGTTGAAATTTTTGCCACGTCGCATCCAATTTGAAAGGAAAAGAAAAACGTTGATGGATGAAACGATCAAGTTCCTGGTCAATTTTTTGGACTATCTGTCCAGTGCATATCAATTTTAGAGATTTTGTTGAACACGTCGTATCGTCCGCTTTTGCCCGCGGAACAACAGCTTATTAATTTCCACCAAGTACAATGCTCCAAGAGAATCTCGCTTTCGCAAGTTCGATAAAAAAAACTTGACGCGTAACATTGCGTGACGGCGTGAATTAAACTACCGCAGAGTAGTCCACATGTCGCAGGTCGGGAACCGGTATCTCCGTACGATCGTCTATCAAAAATTCACGCAATTAATCGGCGCTCGGTGTCACATCTATCGATTTTACAAACAAATCGGAAACAGAAATCGACGATTTGCCGAGCGATAAGATGCGATACAATATGCGACGGAAAGCTACACGAGAGATCTAACGCACTGCTCATTGATGTCGCGTTAATTGCAATTTCAATTTTCGAGCTCAAATGCACGAAAAATATATAACGGCAAAGTTTCGTTTAGTTTCTATTTTATCTTGTATTTTACTTTAGGAAATTGAAACGTTCGAGATACTTTCAGTATTGTATGGGAATATTTTGAGAATCGTGTTCACGCATATGCGTGAAATTGGCATGTCATTTTGTGGGAACTTAAAGTATTGAAAGTTCAAGCTTCATTTTTTACTCTCTAGTCTCTATTCTTTGAGTTCTGCAGATCTGTGTAGGTTAGATCAGTAGTTTCGGTTGTCGTCGAAGCGCAAAAAATGCCTCGGGACAATTTGAAAAGTCAGATTCACTGTAGTACTCATTGTTAGATCTCAAAGGATTTACAATTCTACATAAATTCTGGAAAACTCTGATAAGTAGCGGTTTCGTAATTTTGTGTAAAACCATAAATCTCAGATATAACAATAAATCCCCCGTGACGAGATGCTGCGTAAATCTGGCATTTAATTTTTCTGGCATCCTTGTGCTTTATTCACCGCAACTATTTATCTAACCCATATAGAACTGCCAAAAGAGCGAAAACTCTCGGTACTTTATGAGTTTCCACAAAAATATGAGGCCAGCCAGCTTCACAATACACGGGTGTCGATTAAAATCGTCTTATTCCTTTTTAAGTTACAAATCCAGATCTTCGCCACGTCAAGGAAATCGTAACGGTTCGGTAGAACAAATATATTTTGTGAGAGCCACTTCTCGTGGCGCATGTATGTATCTCGGTTTCTGGGAAAGGCGTTTCGCAAGAGAAATTTGTTTAACCATTTATAAAGGAAGAGGCAAGCACCACCATGGGGTGTAGTTGCCGAACCCATGGAGATAGACACCATGGGCGGCGAATCGACGGAGCCTTGCTTTCTGTCTCTCTCTCTTTCTCTCTCGGGCAACCTTTCTGAATGCAAGAAGTCCGGCAGGTAGGCTCGTTAGCGAACAGGTAGGTAGGTAAAGGCGAGTCAGGGTAGATGTATAATGCTGACTGTAGCCAGTGTGTATCTGTGCTTACATATCGGGTGTACCAACGATACGCATCGCCTTATTCATTCAGATTTTACGGTGGTTTGCCGTATCGGGCGGAATTACCGAGTGTCGACTGTTTGCGAAAAAGATTGTACGGTGCGTTACAAATTTTCCGACCGCATTGTTGAACAGCGACACGGCCGTGACTAATATTTACACACCTTAATTACACGCTGTCGCAACAACGCTGCGAGCAACTTCATCGAAGATGCGCACGAAACACGGATAGAAGGATTGATTTACAGTGATAATGAAAGATGTAATAGAAACGGCCGAGTCGCGTTTACGTTTACCTATGCATCTACGTCTCGCAGGACTTTTTCTATCGATCGCAGCGTAAAAAAAAAATTACAAATGCACAATTTGCGGCGCATCTCGAGATGCACGCGTGCAATTACCCTCCTGCAATTTCTCTCTTCGCCGAAACTTGTATTATCGCGATCGTTGGAGATTCCAGGACTCGCGGATACATCGCTGTACCCGGTATATGGCGCAGAGCGTAAGAAATGGGTGGGTTAGCTCCGAGAAGAAACGAAGAGAGGAGAAAAGGAAGGATACCAAAGGAACGGGAGCGAGAGGGCCGTGGCGAGATACCGCGGTGGACGAGGGCGAGAAGGAGAGAGAAATCGAACGAGCGATACAAGGAAGGCGTGAAGAAGAGAGTAAGGAGGAACGGGCGGGAAGGAGAGAGAGGAAAGAGAACTCGCTTGGGTGCCATGTGCATTGGCGAGCGGATACACATCGTACGGTTCGGAGGGAAGGTATTCGGGCAAGTTCAGGGTGATGCAGCAGCAGGGTCTCTCTCCTCCCTTCTCGTTGCGCCTCTCCCTGCCCCCTTATTCTCTCGCTCTCGCATCATCTCGTTTCTTCGCCTCTTCTTTACGAAGAGACGCCCTCCCTCGCTCGCTCCTCTTCTCTCCCGCGCGATTTCGCGCTCGCCCGTCGGGACTCTTCGTCTCGTTTCGTTTTTCGTCTCTGGGGATAAGCCTATAATGTGCTTGAGGCGATCTAGGCGCCCGACCGCCTACACGCGAACTCGTCAATTACTTCGCACAACGAGACACATCGTTTCTAACTCTCCCCCTACCTCTCACTACTGTCTCACTCCTTTTTTCTCTCTCTCTCTCTCTCTCTCTCTCTCTCTCTTTCCCTTTCGATCTTCGGGCACGCCACGGTGCATTGCGCGTCGTATATCCGCGAAGTCCGAGGCGCAGTCCGGACGCGCGGAGGCGGTTTCCGAGCAGCGACAAAGTATGTGTATCGAAAGACGCGCTTTCCCGAATGCCCACGTACATACCGCCGGAAGAAATCGCGTGCAAACGCGTAGGTATCATTACGCACCGAGAACGGGCGAACGGTGTCGGGTCCATTTCATATTTCAGCTTCTTCCACGGAAAACGGCTAGATTCGATTGCGCAAAAATTGTGCGCGGGAGAGATGACTGCTGTGAACATTTTGCGAAGAGGTAAACTTGCACACCTTTATACAAATTTACGCTTAAAACCGATCCCTGGTCTCCCATCGAAACTGTACTTTCGCGTACACCAGCGCGCTAACCTCGCACGAGCGCGAAAAATAACGAAAGTTTGCGCTGAGCATTTCAAACTGCCGCGCGAATCGCGTCGTACGTTCAAAAAACGTTGACTTTGCAAGCGAGCGTAAACGTCCTAGCGTTTACGCTCGCTTGCAAAGTCAACTCACGGCAAAAACACTAGTGACTGATCGTTCGACCGTCAATTTTTATTTCAATCGACACGTAAGGTGTCTGTTCTAAAGATGAATGGCGGACACAATTTTGGTAATTGTTTTGCACCAAGCGATAAGGATTTGAGATAATTAGCCATATGCGTTGCGAAATAAGCGGAACTTTGAAAAAATACAACGAGAAGTCGTAACGTCGGAGAGTCGTATTTTCGCTTCCCACAGGAATTTCATGTTTTTCTTTCTATCTCGTTGTTTGGTTAGCGCGATGATGCGTATCAGTACCTGAGAGGAAAGTCACAGTTTTTGCAAAAACGATACTTTTAGGTTTTTCGAATCAGCTTGACAAGCGGATTAAAAAATATATATATAAATCTCGTTTTTTTGCAAAAGGGGGACGCTGGTGTAATTCTGTACCTCTTGCACCTAAAACTGTCAATGTTTACGAAAACATTTGTGTAATGCAGAAACAAAGAGGCGTATGCGTACAGATCGAAAGTGTCCCACTATTCGCACTAAATCAGAGAACAGCATGGTATCATTGAAACTGAGTTTAGAAGGCTGAAAGGTTGGGTAACCTATAACTTATTCGAGTGAATAGATTTTTTTAGGCTTCTGAACTTGGTTTTCAATGATACCACGCTGTTCTCCGATTTGGTCCGAATAGGGGGACACCGTCGGTCTGTACACAAAACCCACACAATTTGTACACAACCCAAATGTTTTCCTGAATTGACAGTTCTATGTGGAAAAGGTGCAAAAAGTACAGAATCATTCCAGTATCCTCCGAGTTGTAAAGCGCTGACCGAAATCACGTACACGCACCGGCATAAATGCTGTCCCTATCCTTGTGAGGTGCACGCACACAACTACAGGGACTCTAGTTGTGTGCGTGCACCTCACAAGGATAGGGACAGCATTTATGCCGGTGCGTGTACACCGCGCCTATACTAATGCCCGGCGGGCATTACTTTATCTCACTTTATCTTATTTTATCTTTATAATGCCCCAGGAGGGCCTAATGCCCAAACTAATGCCCAGTAACGCAAATCTGTACACCGCAATGCTCTCAGCATCCCCTTAAGATTGTTTAGCTCTCAGACACTGATATAGAAACCGGGATACCAACAAAATTCTTGGCATTAGTGAACACAAATAGCGTACAAGAATTTTCAGGAACTTCCTGAAAACGATGGCATTGTGAAAGATCTTGAAAGAGCATCGAAATAGAGTCGAGTATTACGTTTTATGTATTAACAATAATAATTGACGCAATAATATTAATTAGACACTCGCGTAAAGATCATCGTACGCGCTCGCGCGCGTATAACTTCTTATTTTATACACACGGGGAGAATGTTCTCTTCAAATTTACCCGGAAAATCATATAGTCATGAGACATGGCGTTTTAAAAACTGCCCGGAGAGACCGATATGGTCACCACGTGTCTAATAAGGGTTGGCACAACCCCAATAAATAGTGATATTTGGGACAGCTATATCTAGGGTGACCAACTCGTAAACATTTAATTTCGGGACATCAGTTTCCGAAAATCGGGACAGAACCAAAAAAATCGGGACTTTTATTATATATCAGATTACCTTGTAATATGCATGTACATGTCCCTTCTTGTTCATTATTCATATATGATATATCTTGACATATTATTTTTTTAAATAGATATGTTGAATAAATTAGATACACGTAGATAAGGCAAATGTTTCTTCATTATTAAGTCAACATCGAACATTCAACAGAACATAGTCTTTTACTATTTTTCAAATATAAATAATCATTAATCTAAATTAGACTAATAAAATTCTTAAAATAAAATGAAAGAACAATCATCAACGGAACATAAAAGCAGGAACATAAAATATAAAGGTTATAATGAATTTTAGTTAATGAATATATGACGTATTATTATATTTTATATTATTTATCTTACATTATGTAAAAAATCGGGACAAATGGCGTCCCGCCTAAGGGTTGGCACTAAGGTTCTCTCGGGACAGCTCTAAAGAGAGTCGAAAATCGGGATGTCCCGAAAAATTCGGGACGGTTGGTCACCCTAGCTATATCTGTGGTTGTCATATCCACATTGGTATGATAAGTAGTGGAGTCAACTATTTGCGTTTTGTGCAGCAAACTTAGTGAACGTTGCAACACAAAACAATGTAGATGCCCCTACTATTTATACGGCAACACTTTAATTTTAGTTATTTTTGCCTTAGCCGGTCTTTCCGTGTGCATGAGAGCGTTCTGAAATTTTACTCCACAGTCTACCAGTAAAATATACACCAAGTATAATTACTAGTAGAATGTACGGTAAAATTTCAAAAAAACTCGCACAAAATTCTTTGAAATGCCGCGTTGTCCCACAATCACACGGTTTTCAGGGTAAATTTTAAGTGAAAATTCCCTCCCCGTGCATGTATGACGTATTTATATCATATTTTTTTTCGCGGTAACCAACAAGTAGCGAGTAGGCACATTAATGCCGCATTGTCGTAAAAATGCTGCGTCGCGCGCAACGAAAGTTGCAATACAAAAGAACGCGGCTTCTTTCATGCAGGTGTCTGTGCCTTCAGTTTTGTTCTTAATTGCGAGCACAGAAATTATATACGCACGATGGAAAACAAATTTTAATATGGGCATCCTGTATTATACGCCTCGCCATTGATTCACGAGTATGTATATATGTCAATTCGAGGAGTGAACCGTGTTTGGTTAAAAATGACATCAGAACGTGACGCGTTACACGCAATCTCGACTTTCTCGGCGTATCTGAATAACTAGTTTTCATGCAGACAAGTGACAAAAAAAAAACGAACACGTGAAGCGGCTCTAGTGAAGTCGGCCGATGCCAAGATTAATTCCGCCTGAGCCTCGCGCGCGGCCTTCCTCGAAGAGCCATAATTAACCACTTAAGCGATTACAACGGATCCCGACGTAACATTTTACACGTTTTCTGACGGTGAGTACAACGAATCCTTCCCTCTCTCTCTCCCTCCCTCTCTCTCTCTCACCTTAGTGTTCGCGCGTACATTCTCGTGCATAAAACGAAAGTGAGCTATGGCGCGACGACATAGAATCTGTCAATGGACTCTATAAATCTCGCCGTAGGACGTAAAATTAACGATTGCGAATTGCATTCGTATACATCTCGATATCTAATAAATATGACGTGACAACGGCGGGGGCAGAAAACTGAAAGTCAAACGAATTACCGAAGGATCCTTTCGAGGGGGGGAAACCGCTTGGGGCGTTGTGGCGTACAGTTTTGCGGCATTACTGGGCATTACTAGGCACTTTTTGGGCATTAGTTCGGGCGTTAGGCCTTGCTGGGGCATTATAAAGGTAAAATAAGATAAAGCAAGACAAACAAGATAAGATAAAGTAATACCCACTGGTTATTAGTGGGCATTGGTATACAAGATTTTGGGTCGGCGGTTTTCCCCCCTCGGATTCTTTCGTGCAGCTCTACGTATTGCGTAAGCCGTAAAACGCGAGGTACCTTCGAGAGCCCGAGACCTTGATACGTTCGATAATCGCACTTTCCAGACAGTCCGTACCGTAATCGTGCCCGCAGCATCTCGCGTACGAGACGCGGCGGGAGACGTGCGGCCGCACGTTGACTCATTAAAATGTTTTGGCAACGGCGTGACAGCGCGGCGCGGTAGCGCGACATCGATTTGTCAGTGACAGAGCCCGGCAGGGAAAAGGAAGAGCTGGCCAGCGGGAACGGCAGGCACGCACTTCATTGTATACGTTACTGACGCGTCGAAGCGATTTGTTCCGAATGAATCTGTCACTCGTAAACTCCGTTCGACTTCCTCTTTACCGTTGACAAATTAGAATTGGCCTCTAAAGAACGGGAAGACATCACGTTGTCGTTTTGAACAAAAAATACTTGGTAAATGTTCAGTTCCTCGTCCCGAGGCGCTGGGAGAGGAGCAAATTGAGAAAACGTGTCCAGGTCTCTCGAAACATTGACAAGATTCCATATATCGTTACGCCTCGCACACCAGACACCAGACTTGGCGTCACACCCGCGAAGATAAGGTGGCGCACTGATTCCGGTAAGAATGGTCTCCTATTGTTCGGAAAATACAGACGTGGCCTACGTTCGCTTCAGGCGTGGACCCACCACGAAATCACAAAGCACTCTGTTTATTAAACAGTACACGATCGTAATAATGAATCTTTTGTTTGAAATATTGATTTTTAAACGCGCGGGACAGGTGGCAGACGGTACATGAATTCACGCATTAAATTAAAATTATTGGGCTGCCTACATCTCGCTCGGACCTAAAATTGGGCGGTCTCGTCTCTTATTTGACTTGCACCATTTAACTTAAACCGCCGAGTTTTAACTTGTCGCACCCGCGGTAACTTTAAGATAATCGGTGCCAAGACGGCAACCTCGAGTTGCGTTTTCGACCGGGTTAGCTCCAGAAATCTGTAGATGATATTGAGAAGCCGGCCGGGGTTTCAAACTTGACGCGAGAAACGTAACGGTTCTTGCCCTTGACGTTTCTCTTTCCAAACGTGCGTACACGTTGCGCGTTAAGCGTTGTCTGCATTGTTTACATTAGTGGAATCCTTGTACGAGACGCTTGGCCTCGACGCTATCGTCCTTAGAAGAGTTGCACTCCGACCAGCTATTAATATTACCTTTAGACACCCCGAAATGTCTCTGAAGAGCGCCGGAGTCGGTTAGAGCCTAAAGGCCTGCGTCCACGATAACTTGATCTATGTTCTGGGGGTCAATTCTGTATCTTGCAACATAGCGAAAATGCTAAGAGCGAGCGACTTTGTCTCTTTCTAAGGAAACGGTTAGAGATAGAGGGACAAAGCTACTAACTTTTAGTATTTTCTACAGAATTGACCTCCCAGTTTCGAGAAACCAATCAACTTGCAGCTAATTCCAGAAAAGTTGCACGTTGATTGGCTACACATTTCTCGGAAGCAGAGCTTAAGAAACGCCTCAAGCCACGTGAATACGCGGGCTGACATACGCGTACGAAGACGCAACGTCGGCGGGCGACGAAATAATCGCCAGCGGTAGAAAAGAGACCAGGTAAAATCGCGCCGATTAGAAACTCCGGCACCACTCGTACATGCCGCACAACGAGTCCGGCGCGACACTCCGCGAATCGGTTCGCTTCGAAACCTGTTCGATATGTTTCTGTAATCGTCGCTCGCACAACAATCGGCCGCGTTTCGGCGACCCTTGGAAGGAGGAAGGAGAACGCGGTCCGAGACGGCTTATAAAGTATCTTTTATTGACGTCGTGCCAATAGGAGCAACGTGAATCTCTCCCTTTCTCTCACTGTTTTAGCGCTACTCCTTTCTATTCTTGCATACCACTAATGATAAACCCTCACTGTCCGTTATATTGTCACTACGTGTTAGGGACTGCCATTTTTTTATTACACTTTCTACAATATTCAAATTGTTCATTGCACAAAAGTTCTTTCTCACTTGTAAACATTTTTTATGTGTAGCTTGTCTAACGCGTTAAGGAACTTGTCTCAGAGCGGTTAATAAATAAAGATTCTATTCTCTCTCTCCCTCATTGTTTTAGCGTTACTCTTTTCTATTCTTGCATACCACTAATGATAAATCACCACTATCTGTTATATTGTCACTACGTGCTTGAGGATTATGTCCTTTTTTTTCTTACACTTTCTACAACATTCAAATTGTTCATTGTACAAGAGTTCTTTCTCACTTGTAAGCATTTTTTATGCGTAGCTTGTCCGACGCTTTAAGGAACTTGTCCCAGAGCGTTTAATAAATAAAGCATCTACTCTATTCTCTCTCTCTCACTTTCTCTCGCGCGTAGAATTGTCCAAGTGTCGTTGCCGACGCCTCCGGCGTTCGCGATTATTGCGCCGGGAGAGTGTGGGCAATAAGGCCACCGCCGCCGCCGCCGCCGACGCCGGCGACAGCGACGACGGAGAAGAGCCTTTCGAACGGTGACGACGCGCGGCGTAATGCGGCGTAATAGCGGGGAAATTAATAGGAGCGCCGCGGCCGGGAATCCGAGTCACACATTTTCCCCGGCCGACGCGCGGGGCGCGCTACAGACGCGATTATCGTCGGACCGTGAAAGCGGCTACGAGAGCGGCCACTTATCGTGCCGCGATCGATTTCAAATGACGTTGATCTAGGCGCGCGCGGGGCACCGGCAAGATATACCCCCGGCGCGTTACGACGCCGGCTATCGGAGAGCCGGCCGCGGGGCCACCAGACGCGGCGCGGACAACGCCATTAGCTAACGTCGCGCCCGGTTGATTATTTAACTCCTTCGCGCCCCGCGATCAATCGCCCGCGCGCCGGCGAGGTCTACTTTACGCGGAGTCGCGCACTTCTAACGGCACGTCGCCCCTGCCGTGATTATGGATTACCGATACGCGGTTTTAGACCGGACTTGCCGGCGCGTTTCGCGATATATACGCGGGGCTTAAAATCGCGCGTCGCCCGCGACTTAAATAAACCCTCCAGCCCAGCTGTTTACCACGGCGCAACGGAATGACGTATCGATCCCGTTGACTTGGCAGGATCGCAGGGAGGGGGGGGGGAGGCTAACGAATAATTAAGCTCACGCGACGCGCGCGCGAAATTGGCGTCGATACGATTTCCCGCGGCCGCGAAAACATCGGGCGCCAATTCTCCGCGACGCGAGTCGCGTGCGTTTTTCTTTTGTTTTTTGGCCCCCCACGTTTCAGCGCGCGCGCGAAAGGTCGCGAGGACGTCGCAGAAGAGAGAAGACTTACCGAAAACGGGACTGAGGTCGGACCTCGCCGAAGTTTTCCCCGTCGTCGCGTAGGTGACACCGGCGAGCGCGCCTTTTTCCTGCAACACACATGCACGCACTTTAATGCCTCGCGTCCCGCGGCTACAGAAATATTTAGGGGGGTGGGCGGGCTTGGGGGGGGGGGGGGAGCGCGGTGTGAAGAACATTCTTGTATCGCGAGACGACACGAAAACCCAAGAGGGCTGGCGGGGGGCGGGGGGGGGGGGGAAGAAACGATCCGCACCTCGGACTCCGTGAGGTCAATGAGGTCGCTCTTGTCCTCGGTGAGATTCTCCGAGGACCTTTTCTCCTCCTCGCCCTCATCCTTGAAGACCTTGACCTCGTCTTCGCTGCCGAGATCGTCGCCGCCGCCGCTGCTGCTCACGTGCGGCATTATTGCGGGCACGCGAGCGACGGCCGCCGTCGTCTTCCCTGTCCTCTCGCCGTGCGGCTCGCGCCCGGCGGGGCGAGTCCTCCTCTTGGCGCGGCGTGGAGCCTAACGATCCCGGGCCGTGCACGTCGCTGCCGGCGGTAATTTCGAACGATGGCCGACGATGCGCAGCGACCGGTCGCGACCGCGTAGCACTGTTCACATTCGGCTCGGGTCTCACTCAACGTTTGGGGGCAACTTCGTAGCACAGAACCGTCGACCGTCGTCGTGGTCGTCGCCGCCGCCGACGCCGCCGCGTCGCCGCCGTCGCCACCGCCGTTCACCGGTCCCGTCGCGCCGACAGTTGAACGACGAGGTTAGGCCGTGGCCGCTCGACGAGGTGCCGTCGGCGCGCGAGTCAGAGCCGACAACCGCGGCGGGCGCGCTTGAGTCAGAGCACTGGCGCGACGTTTCTCGGCCGACGGGACGAGAAACGAGACGAGAACCGAGACGGCCGGGCGCGCCGCCCCACCGTCGCGCGACGCACGGTCGCGGCTTTTCGCGCGCGAGTTTAATTTCCGCTCGTCGGCGGCGAGGAGACGCGCACACACGCGCGCGCGCGTGGGAAGGTCGCCGTCGCCGTCGCGCCGGAGTAGGAGGAGGAAGCGCGAAGCGGCGTAGGACGCGAGAGGAGAGAGAGAAAGAGACGGAGGAGAGAGCGCGCGAGGAGGAAAATGCAGCCGCCGAGGAGGTAGGTGTGTGTTTTTTCTCTCTGCGTGTGTGTGTGTGTGCTTGTGTATACGTGTGCACGCGCGGGAGAAGGCGGACCGTGTGACGTTATTAACGCGCAGAGTTTACGCCGGAGCGAGTCGCTGCTCCACGCACACCAGCACACTCTCTCTCTCTCTTCTGACGTTAGCCGTCGCGGAATGTGGAGCCTTCAGTGCGCGCACCGCGAGCCCGTGGCTCCGCACGCAGCGTACGCGCAACACAAGGACGGCGGCCACGACGTTTCCGCGAGCGCACGACACTGCGATTCCGTGAACGGGCCCGTACGATGGACGCGACGCGCGACGAATTTGCTACCACGGCTACTGCTACTACTGCTACTACGGCACTGTTGTTGGTGCAGTTGTTGTTGCTGTTCTCGCGGACGGTGCACGCGCCGAGCGGTCATCGTGCCCGTGTGCGCGGTAACGAGCAGTGTCCGAGATTGCGTGCCGTTCCCGCGTATATCTCTGGTATCCCGCCCCGACTCCGGAATGCCCTCGGTACGGTCTACTTGGATGCTCGGTGCCGACTGCCGGCGACGGTGAGCTCGGGCGGGCGGCTCTCCCACGCGGCGACCAATCACGACGCCGGATTCACCGCGGCGGTTTCCCTCGCCGACGCGCCACCTCGCTCCCCCGCGACGCCGCGCTCAGCCAGTCATGGCAGGCAAGGCGGCGAGCCGATCCCGTCCGAGGGAGCGCGATCTCGCCCGAGCGCGGTCCGGCGCCGTCTCCGCCGCCGCCGCTGCTACTACCACCAACGCGACGTGTCGCCGTTGTCCTCTTCGTGGCTCTCGTCTGACGAAAGAATCGCCCGAACGACGTCCCGTACTCGTCGATGCGACCCGTCTCTTGACGGATCGCCAGAGTTGTCGCGCCTAGCTGACGAAGGTAGGGAAATTGCAGCAATTCTCGCAGGCCGCAAACCACCGGCCGACCGTGCGCCGAAATGTCGCGTTGTTGTTCGCCGCGCGAGTCGGTGTTTTTTTTCGCGCTGTTTCAGGCGGATCTCCGTTCATCTCGTCCGGGGACGCGGTGGCGTCTCGCGCCGAGCGTATTTTGTTCCCGAAACCGAGCATTACGTTTCCCTAAGTAAAGCCAACGGTATGCTATTTTTTTCCCTACCGGGTTTGCGTACGAGAACGAATAAAGTTTGCGCCGCGCGATTTGCGTTTCGTATATTCGCGAATAGCGGGGGGGGGGGGGGAATTTCGTCGATTCGCCGTGCGCAATTCGCCATTCGCAGCGTAGACCGGGCATTCTGGTCTGCACAGTGAAGCCGGAAGTTCGAGAGCGAGATGGCCGTTTTGTCCTACTGCTTTCTCACTCTAGCTTATTACCCAACTACTTTTTCATTGGCAGTGATAGGATAGTATGAAGCCAACGGCACACGATACTATTTTTCCCTATTGGATTGTTTACGAGAACCAGTTAGAATTCAAGCCAACGGCGCACGATACTGTTTTTCCTACTGGATTGCTTGCGGGAGCCAATCGAGATTCAGTCTCGAGTCATCTGATCTAAAACTCTGCATCCCTATTGGCTCTCGCAAGCAATCCAGTAGGAAAACTCGTATCGTGTGCCGCTGGCTTTAAACTCCGCATCCTTATTGGTTCTCGTAAGCAATCCAGTAGGAAAAATAGTATCTTGTGCCGTTGGCTTCAACTAGTAGGTCCACTCTCTGTCGGCCTCTTTGATCTTTGCGGTCCCGACCACGTGGTATTCCGCCATTATTCTGGGCAGCAATCCAGCGGCGTATGTGTGGCACGTACCGTAGTTGGGCTGCGTTCAGAAACGTCACCCGAGCGTCCCAGTGTGTCGTTTTATCCTTGTTGCTCGCCGTACGTTAAACAAGGATGAAACGACACGCCGGGACGCTCGGGTGACGTTTCTGAACGCAGCCCTGGATGCGTGGTAGTGTATCAAAGCTACCCTACCACACACACAACTTTTCTCTCATTGGTCCCGGAACAATGTCGGATGCGCAGAAGGGATCGACGCAAAACGAATCAATTGACGAAGTTGCACCAATAGGTGCACTAATAGGGCAGACCAATGAGAGAAAAGTTGTATGTGTAGTAGTGTGGCTTTGATGAGCGCGTATACACACACACACACACGTCGCTGGATCCTGCCCGGATGTATGGCGGAATACCATGTGATTGAGGCCGCAAAAATCAAAGGGACCGACAGAGAGTGGACCTACTAGTTACGCTATGGTGATAGTATTCTATCACTGCCAATGAAAAGGTTAGGTGATGAGCTAGAGTGAGAAAGCAGTAGGACAAAACAGCCGTCTCACTCTCAAACTTCCGGCTTCAGCCGCTCCATAGCAAAAGCATTGGAATGCTTGGCCTATGTATATATGTCGTTAATTCGCGGTGATTCGCTGTCCGAGCGGTTTTTTGACGACACTAGTGGGTTGTTTTTTTACTAATATTGAAACTTGACTAATTGTAGACTTATGAAACAAATCCTTTAATGCCAGACAAAAGTTAAAAGTTGTCGAAGTTAGCACGAACGAAACGGCAGATAACAAATGACGAATAATAAACTGCGAATCACGAATAGTGTGCTAAGTACCCAGATAGCCAATCTGTCGGAACAGATTTTGTCAAATGCCCGCTACGAATTTTGAAGGCAGAAAGACTGCAAATTGCATGCAGGAACTGATACATTTGACGTGTTGTGAGCGTGTCAGCAGAAATACAACAAAATCTGCTCACATAACTGGACCTGCTCGGTTTCTGCCGACAATCTGTTAACATCGTACGTTTTGCAGACTCTGTTGTCAAAACGAAAGCCACATGCGGACAGATGGCTATGGTTTTGGTGTTGGTTTCTGATAAATCTACTGTCAATCTGCTAACATTTTGCTAACTGGGTAATAACGAATTTCTACGAATCGCGAATCGCGCGTAGTGTGACGCTAGCTTAAGGATGTAGTTTTATAGCGAGTTCGATACCTCGCACCAGTGCGCACTGAGTGCACACTAAGGTCTGTTTATAGTCAATATTTTTATATGTAACTTTGTCTTGAATACACGTTAAAGAGTATTTAGCCAAAGAAATGATGGATGCTATGCAGACCATTTTACTGGCTGCGAAATATAATTTCAAGCGATATTTAGACGAGCCTTAAATATAAGAATTGCCTGTAAACAAGCCTTAGTGTTCACTCAGTGCGCACTAGAGCAAGCAACCGAATTCGCTATTAGATCCGGTGACTTAAGGCTGAATCCTGATTGGCCCTCGTAAGCAATCCAGTAGGAAAAATAGTATCGTGTGCCGTTGGCTTGAGATACAATAAGTGATACAGATACATCCGCAGGCACGACGCTACGGCGTATTGTTTACTGGAATGGACACGCTTTTTTAGAAATAAAGCGGTGTTTTTATTGAACAAAGCAAAATTATTTAAAAAAATGATAATATTGTAGAAAAATGTAGATTTTTTAGATCGCAATGGTACAATCAAGCTATGCATAAATGCATTTGACGAACAGATTTTATAATACTTTGCCGAGCGTGTGTATATTCACTGCGAAACAAAAATGGCGGGATCGTCTTGAATTTACTGTCCAACGTGACACTTGCGCAAACGTGCTTCTGTGCGAAGCCATCGGGGGCAGGTGCACGCGTGATTTCTTCACGGCCACGAAAGAACGTGGCAATTTTATGACAATTTATATGTCCGCCTGTTGCAACCAACTTTAGCGTTTAATTAATATTTCGTCGAAAGGACACTTAACGTTACTCGGCAAACTTGATATAAGTGCTTGATGTAAACGTTGCTGCAGGAGTTACATGTTATAGAAATTGAATATCCTTTATCGATGAGTATAAGAAACCATCAATGGGGTTTTCTTATGTAATACGATTTTATTGAAATAGTTGCGCTATTCTTTTCCAATACGATTTGCGCGCGCGATAAGGAGAAAATGCGTCATATAAATCTTCCTCCATATTTCATTCTGCTCCGTAATTCACGGAGACACAGGCATCGAGTGCGCGCGTTGCGTTTCGGATTTCTGAAAATTATGTCGAAAGAGAGAGAGAGAATCCGGAATAGCCGCGTTTCCTATGACGGCGCAAAATCGAGAAAACAGCGCCGCGTATTTCCGACGCTCTTCCGAAATTACGACGATACCGTCGAATCGTGGTGCGTGCCGCTAAAATACCGCTGAAACATATACAGGAGCCCCCGACGTACAAGCGAATTTAATACGTCATGAAAGCATCTAAATTCGCATCGGCGATGAGAGAGCCGCCTCCTCTCGCGAGTCTCTTTCAAGCGAGTTTTTCGACTCTCGCTTTTTGCCGCCGTTGTTCCTCTTTAGACCGTTGCCCAAACTAAATTTTAGCCTTTTGCATATCACTCCGCGAGCACAGCTCTTTTTTTCACATTTAATAAATTTTTAATTAGTCTCGTAAACTTTACGAGTGCAGCAGATCGTATACGTAGCGCGGGGTTACATGATTAATATACGCTTAAAAAATGTGCGCGCCATTTAAGCGCTTCGATATTTTCGTCCTATTACCATTCACCGTACATGACGCAATCAAGTGTAACTTTGTTATCGCGAAACAGAGTTCAACTTAAGTCCCGTAGCGTTGAGCCTTTGTGATAGATTTTTATCCTCTGTATCGGTAGGAATTTTATAAAATTATTATCCAGGTCCTATAGATATTGCGTCATGTTATGTGTATGTATATTACATACACACATATATATGTATGTAATAAAGAATTAAATAGGAATACTAGGAATGAGTAAGATAGCGAAATTGCAGGTTTTATGGTGGGAGCTCGCCGCCGCCATGCCATGCGCCCGTTGGGAAAGAGCGTACATTTTGCAAATATACTTATCCGGCTTATAATTTATGCTCCGCAATATTTTTCGGCTGCGTAATTCTCGGCCGCTGCTGCATCGCGAGTAATACGCGCGGCTATTTAGCAGCCGGATATATGGAGACGCGAACACGCAAAAGCCGCCAGTTAAATACGTATCATAGTTGAAAAATTAAAAAAAATCTTTAATACCGGCATATATCCGGAGATACGGCAGCGCGTGTCGCATTCGAAATTCGAACGCCGCGACGAGACCAAGATCTAGCGTCGCGCGGTTTGCGTTACTACCGTGAATATCGTTAATTACTGCATAATTCAGCCTTATCGGTGGTAACGCGTAAATTTTCTCGCCAAGCTACACCTTAATGAAATTAAATAAGGCTCAGAGTCTTTATGTGTCTCCGGCGTCGTGCTTATACATGTAAAAGTGTCGAAATCGGCACTGGCTGAAACGATAGAAGGGAAGACATACGTAAAATCAACAATGTGAAATAAACGATAAACCTGTAATCTTACCGAAAAGATTTTAATTCACGAGTATAACAAGTAAAAGTGAGCTTCGAAGCGATTAGTTGTGCGTGAGTTAATGAAATTGTATTAATAATTGAGGAGAAATTATAAATTATACGTTTCGGCTCTGTTTCGAGCCATCTTCGGCGACATGGTGATAAATAAATTATTACGACGGCGCCGAAAATGGCTCAAGGTAGAGGAACGTATGATTTATAATTTGTTTTAAATTATCAATTTATTAATTTTTTTATATTCTCCCTTTACGGGAATGCAATCGACCGGTGGGTCATATAGCGTATCTGTTCTGTGTTCTATGGGTTCTAGCGATTTATCTATCTTTTTATCTTGCATAAAAACTCTTCTTAATTCTTCCTCACGTATTAGGCTTAAAAGCCTGTTTTATCCAGTTCGTTCTGGTACAGAAGTTCTGGTACACTGACAAAAATTTTTTTTAACTAAGTAAATAGATTTACTTGAAATTTTTTATTCTATTTAAAGAAAAATATCAAATTTTTTAAGTAAATCTATGTATTAAGTTAATTTAAATCGTTACATTTTCTACATTCAAATAAAGATTTCGTGAGATATAGAATACTATTTATTAAATGAAATAATTGTTTTCGTTAAATAAGAAATGCAATTTTCTTCGCGGTGAAAATTACATCTTGGTAAACATTTTATAGAATTAAAATAAAATTTTTTATTAATGCACAATATATATTTAATTTAAAATTCTTTGATATTTAATAAATGCTTAAATTAAAGCAATGCATGTTTTAATTTGTTTATTGTTGTGTAAATTTAAGTTAAGCTATTAGGAGCCACCTAATGAATAATTTTCTTAAGTAAAGTAATATTTTTTGAATGAAGATATTTTTTTATCAGTGTGCTTTGAGCATTTGGTTTTTACTTCATCTTTGGTAGGTTGATAAACCTTGCCGAAGGAAACCTCCAATCTGGAGGACGGTATCCCTAAAAGGATATGTGTGGTAGGATACTCTCAGTGGTTACCACTTCCCTTCGGGAAATTCCAAAAAAATCAGTGGTGTCCGTGAATTTAAACTCAGATCTTTTCGTTCATTTGTTTACTAAGCAGCGCACATTTCTCTACGCCATACTCGCCACTACGCGTGAAAACTCGTAGATTACAAATTATCAGTTAAATCAGTTACACAAGATTAACTCACGCACCATTAACTGACCGCACTTGACCACCAAAGCCTACTTTTCCTTGTTCCACTCCTTAATTTCAATCGAGAGACTTTAATTAACTAATCATTTATTTAGATTTGAATTCTTTAACTTGTATGGACCGCGATTGTAGATTCGGGATAGCTGCAATGAATCGGAATTTCAACCAGTTCTGTGGTGACATCTGTACGGTATGTCTGTTAGGTCTTTTTATACTGCGAAGGTAAAGCGGGTCGCTGACTTATCCTCACGTGCAAGTATTTCGCGAATACATTTCTCGCTTTTCAACTTTTATTCTGGAAGACACTTGTTTTATATCTACTTCTCTCCACTTCTCTCTATTCTAAAAAACGCATGTAAGTCGATTAGTCGCATATCTCGAAGTATTGTTGCCGCTTTTCCGCGATGCTGATTGGCTGTCTCGCTTGTGCGATACGACATGTTTCAGTCGTGTTATTTGCAGCTGTCAAACCATGCGAATTTTTAGAGAGAGCAAATGGCGCGCGCTTGTCCCTTACTAAAAAAGAGATGCAGCGCGAATGTCGTTAATATCGAACAGTTAAGGCCCTTCTCCGCGATGCCGATTGATTTTCTCGAAGCGCGATGTGCTTCACTTCTCTTTTAGATTCAGAGTAAATGAAGGTTTACAACTTAGAAATACTAGACATGACAGAACGCGCGCTTCGCGCGCGGTTTGTGGTCAAGCATTGTGTATTTTTAAGAATTTGTACACACGCGGAGAGAGAGAGAGAGAGAGAGAGAGAGAGAGAGAGAGAGAGAGAGAGAAGTAATTATATACACAACGTTACTTTAAAATAAAAAGTAATATGTCACTCACTGATACGAGTCGCAACAGCAAAGTTGTACATCGCTAACTATATATGTTAAACTGTAACAATACAAAAATGTGTCCGATTATTATAGACTAATTATGCAAAATCGAAACTATCGTATTAAACATACTTTATATTTTATATTTAAAAAAATGGGTATTTATTAAAACAATTATATAGAATACTGAAAGTCTTCCTTTTAAATATGAACTCACAAAATTTCATACGTATGGTTTTGTCTCTAACACTTATTCGAATGCTCGTTGGAATCATTTGAATAAATAAAATAAAAGCACAGAACAGACGCTTTATTTTGCACAAGTAGCAAATAACAAAAATGTAAGACACTTACCTTACGATTTCTCTGCCGTCGCCCGATGCCGCCCAGACCTGCTCCTCCTCTCAGATTTCCTTGTTGCACTCGCACAACACCACACAACTCGCGAAAATCATCGATCGCGCGAAATATCGGACACTCCCGTACGCGATGTAAAATACCGTGAAATGCAGTAAGCGACGTTCTTTACTTCCTGCCCGTTCGAATTGCAAAGAACGAGAGAGCGACTTACGCCGTGAACGCCGAAGTCGTACAAATTTCTCTCCCCGAAAATGGAACAGATTACACGAAATCGATAGATAGTTAAAAGCGCGGTGCGTAAACGAGATGTAACCGCGACAAAGTACCACGGTTTACATTCATGTTTTAGATGAGTTTTAGTC
>NW_011967222.1:969001-978553 GCF_000949405.1 Vollenhovia emeryi
TTCTCAACGTTTTTTTGTTGTTTTTCACTCGGCGCGGTGACGTACGATGTTTTTGCGTGTACCTGAAGGTCGCCGCGCTATCATTCGCTCGCCGAACGTCGAGCCGACAAGCAGTGGCGCGAGTCGCTCCGTGCGTGATATTGTTTTTGCGTTGTCGGTTTCCAAGACTCGATCGTGAAGAATGTAAGGATAAAACGCTATTGATTTGGACTCCTTTATCAGTAACGAGGCGACGGCTCTTTATTAACGTGTACATGGATATTTTACGAGATTAACTCATCTAAAATATAAAAGTAAACCGTGGTACGTTGTCGCGGTTACATCTCGTTTACGCACCGCGCTTTTAACTATCTATCGATTTCGTGTAATCTGTTCCATTTTCGGGAAGAGAGAGATATTTGTGCGACTTCGGCGTTCGCGCTGTAATTCGCTCTGTCGTTCTTCGCAACTCGAACGGACAGGAAGTAAAGAACGTCGCTTACTGCATTTCACGGTATTTTACATCGCGTACGGGAGTGTCCGAAATTTCGCGAGTGAGTGTGTGAGTGTAAGTGCAACAAGAAACCTCTCTCTGAGAGGAGGAGCAGGCTTAGGCGGCATCGGGCAACGGCAGAGAAATCGTAAGGTAAGTGTCTTACATTTTTGTTATTTGCTAATTGTGCAAAATAAAGCATCTGTTCTGTGCTTTTATTTTATTTATTCAAATGATTCGAACGTGGATTCGAATAAGTGTTAGAGACAAAACCATACGTATAAAATTTTGTGAGTTCATATTTAAAAGGAAGACTTTCAGTATTTTATATAATTGTTTTAATAAATACCCATTTTCAAAAATATTAAATATAAAGTATATTTAACACAATAGTCTGGATTTTACATAATTAGTCTATAATAATCGTATACATTTTTGTATTGTTACAGTTTAACATGTATAGTTAGCGATGTACAACTTTGCTGTTGCGAACCGTATCAGTGAGTGACAAATTACTTTTTATTTTAAATTGACGTTGCGCATACAATTACTTCTTCGCGTGTATACAAATTCTTAAAAATATACAATGCTCGACCACAAACTGCGCGCGCGGTGCGCGCGTTTTATCGTTTCTAGCTTTCTAAATATTATACAGGACCAATGAGATAATGTAAAAGTTTCTTTGGCGCTTTATTTAATGATTGTAATAAATGCTACCGCTAAACTAACACCGCGTTTACCGTATTGAAAAATAATCGCAATGTCGCGCGTACGTGCAATATACTAAGCGTTTACAAATCTCTTTTGAACAGGTTTTCTTTTGAATCCCCGTCGTTTCGACGAGCTCCGAGTCGCCAAATTACGATGACAGTATATTTTCAACTCTCGAATTTGTTCTTCCAAATTGGACAGTATAGAAGTTATCTTCATGTCGCCAGTTTCTATGTGTTTGTCCGCCAAACTAAAAAAATAACACAACGCTACGTTGAATATAATTTCAATTTTAATGCTACAAGTACAAATTGTATTATATATGATACATACTTATCGTTCTTCAAAGTCTTGGTGGCTAACAAAAACAAAGCTTCTATTAAATCGGCGGGAATCTTGGGAGGCGATTCCGTAAGATGAGTCATGTGATGAAAATTATTTTCACGAGAGACCAGCGTAATTTTTGTGGGAATATCGCGCCTTGAGTGCAGCAGCATTCTTAAGCGAGGATGTAGCCAATTGCTGCGAAAGATTCTGTATGACGTCACCCTCTCTAAATGTGCGACAAATTCCGCTTGTTTCAGTAATCGACGAATGTGGCCCTAAATCAACAATATTAAAAAAAACATACAGCATTAATATGCTCCGCAAAAAAAAGTAATTCAAGTAATATAAGTGGATAATTAGAATAATTGAGGTATGGGGGAGCAATGGGAGCTGACACGCGATATTAATTAATTTGCCTATCGATCTATTGTACTAGCAATTGTAATAGACATCCCATATTAATTGATATGAGACTCCGAGGAGTTCGATCTCTAAATATTCAAGTATCCTACCTCCTTCTCGAGACCTTGAATGTCGTTGACCGCCAGACCGATCATGAGATTAATCAGAACAATACTGGCGAGCATGGTGAAAACGAGGAACACGATTCTGCTTGTGATTGGCAGAAAAGTACCCTTGCCGTTCTCGGCGTTGAATAGCTCCTCGTATTCGTACTCGCCCATCATCATCACTACAGTCCTTACGATAGCCCTCCAGAAATCGCGAAATTGATCATTTCCATGAAACAAAACTGCGAAACTCAACGCGAATCCAACAATGAGGTAGCCAAACGCTAGGAGAACCTAAAAGAAAATAAAAAGTGCTGGGCATGATTGAAAATGTTCCTGGGGGGCGGGGGGGGGGGGGGGTCAAACTTTAAAATTAAAATACTTGTAAATTCAAATTTACACCATTTGGCGCATAAATATCTTTTCTTCGTCAAAAGAAGAGCAAAGGTTTAATTTTTTGCTGATTCCAGGAGGGGGACAAATGCCCTCTCTCACCCTCCCCTGTGGAAACCTCGGAATGTACGTCGTTCTAGTAGCAAGAGTGCGCGTGAGACGGATTCTGATGTCATCGACGCGATATTTGAAGTCCCGGATTCTCGTTTCTCTGATAATTATTTATAGTCACGTTTGCGGTTAAAGAATTCGTCATAGGAAGCGCGAGGATCGCCAATCCGAGCGATGAAACCTTGAGGTCGATAATTATGCACAAAGATAATCGCGATGTTTGAGCTACTCTCGTCGCGAAAGTTTCCGCTTGTATAAATAGCGCGACGACGCGAAAGGAAAATGGATTTACGACGGAGAATTTCGAGGTGCTAATTACATTTTCAATTTTTTTTTTTCGTCGTTGAACTTTTGTAGGGTGCATAAATCGTAGTGATAGCTCGCACTGAGAAAAACAACAGTGCGTTAATTACTTGTAAAACAGGCTAACCCTTAGGATGTTCTTCAGCACCGTGGAAAACATGAGCGCGTAATATCCCCACATTGGGACCCGGCCAATTAGTAACATCATTTGCATCCAACTCAACAAGATTGCGATACTGATGGAATGTAGCACCCAGTGCACGCAATGTTGAGACTCAGTTTCTTCCCTCGAGCACCTTACAAATTCACCTGCGATCGACGTCACCAAGGATAGCACGGCGCACGTGAGTGACAACCACGTCTCGAGTTGTCTCAAATAATGCCTGAAATGTTTGGTAGTGTACGAATCGAAGTATGAATCAGTTCAAATTTTCATTACTCGGATGCGTGTTTACTTGGGTTCTAATATAACTTGAACCATATTGTGAAACAAAAGAATGCAGGAGCAGATGGCTAGGATTCTTCGAGTCACCACGTGGTCAGTTTCGTTATGCGCGAACATTATGGCGTAGACCGACAGGGAAACGACGAAGAACAAGTGTACGACTATAAGAAGAAAGAAAAGTATCCTTAATCTCGTCCACTTTAGTCTGAGAAACGTCTCCACGAGTGGATGCTGCAATATCGCCAGTTGTCTTATATCTGAAGCTGCGGCTATAACGGCCGTAACTACTGCCATTTGCATCTGGTGCTTTGGAGCCAATATACTGAAGTCAACAGTAATCTTTAACAGAGATGTTTCATTCATTAGAATGTAATAAAGACAACATAGTAAGAATCGAATAAGAGAGAAGGATATCTGTATCTGCAGTTAAGAGTCTAACGGGATACGTAAAGCGATCCTTACATTCTCGTATTTCTCCGAAGGTGAATTATTGCTCGATCGTACGCAAGAATCCAAAATATCGGTTAAAAACGCCAATGGTCGCGATATATGAGCGAATACAGCATCAACAACGGTGACACCAGTCTTCGTTACGGCGGCTAAATTAGCTCCGTGATTGATCAAAGTTCGTACGCACTCGCGATGTCCCTGATAAGACGCTCTGTGAAGAGCCGTACGATTGATCTAAACGGATTGTACAGAAAACAAGAAATAATATGTAGAAAGTAATAATACAATCTCGTCTTGTAACTTCGCCTGTTAGCCTTTCAATTGCAGCGTTCAATGTAGCTAACCTGATCGCACGTATCAATGTTATGACATTGCATTGCATCAAGTAGAACCATGAGTGTCTCGATACTCCCTGTACTCGCGGCGATATGAAGAGGCGTGCTTCCGGAGCTCTTGCATTTATACATCGGCCATGCGCCATTTGACAGCAATATCTTTGTCGCTTCTGCACTGCCTAGCATCGCCGCGTGGTGCAAAGCGGTGGTACCTAGCAGAATTGAGCGTGACTATATTTATATTGTTTTAAGGCTCGAAAACTTGAGCGGTAAAGCTTAAGGCTTGAGGGAAATGGCCAATAAAGGCGTGTGTACTTAGGTGACATTTTTAAGAC
Source organism: Vollenhovia emeryi (assembly GCF_000949405.1). Classification (NCBI taxonomy): domain Eukaryota; kingdom Metazoa; phylum Arthropoda; class Insecta; order Hymenoptera; family Formicidae; genus Vollenhovia; species Vollenhovia emeryi. The sequence goes on from NW_011967222.1 coordinate 973,393, forward strand.
TTCTTTTAAATAACGACGATGGCGTAGCGCGGTTCTATCGGTATTGCGTAACGCTCGATTGATTGACTAATACCCGTGTCCGGATGAATAGTGTTAACGAACACCTTCGCGGCGACCAGTATCCCCACGATCTCAACGAACTTAGTCATCTCATTGAGATCATCGCGATTCACCGCGCTTCCTGCCAACAGCAGCGGGGTAATCAAGCGCTCGTCTTTAACGTTCGCATCCGCACCGCCTTCCACCAAAACGCGCACGACGTCCGCGTGATTATTTTTTACCGCCTGATGCAACGGCGTTCTTCCCCAGCACGCGGGCACCGGCAACTAAACGGGAAAGAAGGAGCGTAATGTTTGTCTCTTTTACCTGGAATCGGTAAAAATTGGCGAGCTATTCCCGCGGTACAAACTTTTCTTCCTACGAGATAAGATTTCGTCAGCGTGGAGAAAGGGGTGCCCTTGGTGCACGAGTAGATACCGACTTTGACATCGACGTGACCACCGCGTTGAAGAAGCCACTTTGTCACGTCAGTATTACCGTTGTGTGCCGCGTAGTAAAGAGCGCATCTACCAATTTTATCCGTGCCGTTTATGTCGGCGCCTTTTTCGTAGAGTCGATTCAACAGATCTATGTTCCCCTGCCAGCCAGCCATCTGCAGGGCTGTCACTTGAAGAGCGCCCACCGGACGCACATATCTATTTTTGCTATCGCGCGCCAAAATTTTACCCGCCTCGTCGAACTCTCCGTTTTCGATCGCTGATACGAGCGCGATGTGATCCGGATCGTATTCCTGCATCACGACTTTTCTTTCCGTTTTCTTTTTTTTTGCGTTAGCGGCACAAATTGCTCGACCCACGGGCCTCTAATGCTCGTAAGAAACTGACGCACAATGCGTGCAATTAACGAGAACACCTAATCGTTATCAGCCGGATGTGGCGCGTAAGGGATACGATAGCGTTCTTTACTTTGATACGATTTTAGCGCCAATTAAAATCTGTTAATTCACATCGATCAAAGCTATTGACGTTTGCCAGTGAAATATTTAATGTGATATTAAAATAAAATTTCGTAGCTTGTAAATAACTAGTTGGCATATAATTATATAAATTTTCGGAATTCTGTTCGGCTATTGCCAAATAAAAAGCGGTTGGTTAGAGTGTCTGTACACATGTGTCCGTACGCATATGACGGAAAGTAAAGACTGCAGTTGAATTTTTGGACGGCAGCGAATAATTCTTTCGACCGGATATTTGTATAATCTCGTTAAAATAAATTCCAAAATTTGCAGCGGCATTTCCCACATCGCCCTCCGGTTACGTTCTGACGCTGCGCGGCGCAGCTCCCCGACCCAAATTCCGATAATTAATTAATTTTGCGGGTATCGCGTTGCAGTTTTATGAGTAAATACCTTCGAAGCGAGTGCATTCCGTTGCCCGATACTTCGAACAGCTCCGTTATTCGCGCATAATCAAACTATCGATCTGGATACTCGTGAATCTCGTTGCGTCGCGCAGTTCTGATAACGAATTTGTTCACAATGGCTAACGGGATTATTCCGGCGTGACCGAAGAAAGTAAAGGAACGCGTTGAACGAAGCCGACTTCGAGCCTGCGTCCGTTACTGCTCGAAGATCTACGCAAGGTGTCCTGAATTCTTCACTTCGTTTGCTTTCTTTTATTTGATTTTCTTCTTTTTTTTCTTACTGATTTTTATCACTTTAGAATTTTTCTCCGTAAATCTCCGGTCAAAGTTATTCACGTTTCGATATTTACTACAAGCAAAGTTGCCTTTAGTTAAGTAAAAAAAATCCACAACGAAAGTGCATCCACGTGCATGCAGACACACGTACATGCTCGCACACGAGATTGCATAATGACAGGTAACGTTTGCCCGACGCTTAAACACACGCGGCCCGTGATCCCTCGCCGTGTATTCGTGCAGCCGTTAGCCTTAACACACGTTCACACGCTCAATCAACTGGAGAGCGTTGCGTTACCTTGCCGGGCTCTCAGGGCCAGTACGCGTCTGACCACGCCGCTGAAAGCATCCTTCTGTTAACACGTACAGCCTCGTCGGGCGAGAAGCCGGTTTTGCACAACGTAACAAAATGCCGAATTGTCCAAAGTGCGACAAGCCTGTGTACTTCGGTAAGACGGTCGTTATTGCAATGCTGTTAAAAAACATTAAAGGTCCAAACTCCGAATCTCCTCTTTTATCGCTGAAGGTGTCACTAGAATCCATTTTGAAGGATTCTTATTGGCTGAAAGGATCTTTTGTGGGCGCTTCTATCGATAAAAGAGGATTCAGAATATGGCCCTGGGACTGGTTTTGAATGAGCTGAGTTTAATCGATGCTGTCGATACGAAGAATTATACTTTGTGCTGATCATCGTGAGCAAAGATCGTTCTACGTGTCTGTCGCATCGAAAGCTAAATCTAACGAAATGGAATATATCTCGATTAGAATTTATATATTCGTCTCATTCTCTAATGCTAGTCCCGTACTATGCGCGATTCGTGATTTGCAGAAATTCGTTGGACATTCGTTATTACCGACCACACTATTCGTGATTCGCAGTTTACCATTCGTAAATTTTTATCTGTCGTTTCGTTCGTGTTAACTTGGACAACTTGTAATCTTTGCCGGTTGTCACGGGACTTGCATCGTAAGTCTACAATTGGTCGAGTTTCAATATTAGCCGAAAAGCCACTGTTTTCGTCGAAAAACCGCTCGGCTAGCGAATCGCTGCGAATGGCGAATTTTTCCTCCGCACTGTTCACGAATCGCGCATAGTGTGGCGCTAGCTTAACGTTTTTATGTGTGCAACAGTGGAGGTGGAGCTGAAAGTGGCACATTTCATTTTCCATAATTTTTTTAAATGCTGCGTTTCATAAACGCGGTTACATAATAAGTTAAAAATATGTGGCATCGATCATTATATAGTATAGCGATGAAAAGAAGTTGTATATCTCATATTGATAAACGTAATACGACAATCCACTTCATAAGTATATGCGTCACTCGCTAGAATACGATTGAAGAGATTAAAGTGTATGCGCGACGCGTAATATGTTTTACATAAGTTTCGTCTCCAAAATCAGCTACGCAAACACATATTATCACTTCGGTCTTCCTGGACGATACAGCAGAAGTCACACTTGATAAACGAGACATTGTGAAACGTCAACGCTATAACTTTTGTGCGTACGTTTTATTTTGACTTCTCTCGCGGGTATCGATGGATATCAATATTTGGTATATCGAATGTACTTTTCTCGCGTACGGATTCATAAGTTTCGAGTTGTATAAGAGAGGCAATGGAATATGAGGCGAACATAAATATACTCGAAATGGTAAACGCGCGGTGACGGCATCAATGATATCATTGAACGACCTCGGAATTCAACCACGACAAACGTTATGTCAGTCTGTTTCGGTGTATACAGACGCGAGTTTACTACGAGCGGAGTGAATGAGTAATCCGGTCGTTTCTTATATAGAATAAACTCAATCCGTAGTTGTGTAACAGGAGCTGCACCCGCGAGAGACGCCGCCGTATTTACATAAAACATTGAGCGTACGGTCGCACTCTCGTTTCACAACAAGTGGCTTCTGCGTAATCTTTTCTGTCGATGCCTGCCGCGCGCGATTCGACTTTGCATCGGCTTTACTTGGAACATCGGCTGACCGTTATCAACGATGCTTTTCGAAAACGAGGAGACGACCTCGAAACCTCCTTAAATGCACCTCGGCTCTACGCCGCGCGTTGTAACTTGTAACGCAAGTCAGTAGTTGGTAAAATGCTGCGATAACGTTATCTATAGTCGACTGTGCACTTTAAGGTGCGCATCGCGCATAGTAACTTTGTTTGATCGCGGATAAACAATATGGCCGGGCAATTGCAGTCTCCTATTATGAAATTCGAGGTACTTCGAGGGTAAATCTCAAACTGCATTGCAGCTGCAACAAAAAGTTTAACGTATTTCTATATAATTGATCCTATCCCGTTGATAAATAAAAATACGAATCCGAAAAGATTAACATGCATGAATGTTACATTTAGACGTGCATTTTTAATCGAGCTCTCGCACCTGTTTTTTTTTTAAAAGCTCATTAATGGTAGCGGATTGCGTGTTTGACGCGTTACGAACATATGAAAGGAATATCATTTTTTTTCTACATAAAATGGTAGAAAACATGTAAATTATTGGAATTCTTTACACTGGCAATTCAATTGCGCTTGTATGCTTGTATTTCGCGGAATAATTTTTGGCGCATATTATCTACAAAATTGAACAGATTTATTGTGAATATGTGTGGCCTTGAAAGTAAATTTATGCATCGTGTATTCAAATGCATCGCACAGAAAACTATTATGCTAATAAAAGGAGGAAGTGAAAAATAGAAAATAATCACGACGCGAGAGACGATAGGATGAGGGGAAAAAAGAACTGCGTTGGACGAAGTCGCCGAGTTGTAACAGCGGTAATAAACTGTCCAGCCATGAGGATAACACAAAGGAAACATAGTATATCGCGCGCATGGATACTAATAACAACACAGACACACGAAACAGGTTTTGAGAGAAGAATGGTCAGGTCTTGTAGTACGAAAAGATAGGAGGAGGAACCACGAAGAGAGGAGTCAGTCGGTTTCCGCCGCAACCCCCGCTGCAAGGGAGGAGAGACTGCGATGCGAGATCCGAGCGGTTTTTCTGGGGCCCTCGAAGGGGCGGGGAGGAGACACGTCGGCGTGGACGGCGGTTTGAAAGGAAATGAGCGCGGGATGATGCAGGCGTGGGTGAGGATCACGGCGAAGGCGGGGGGGGAGGGGGAGGGATGAGTTTCTGCCGACGAATAGGGAGAGAAAAAAAAGAAACGAAGGGACGTAAGGGCCGGGGAATGATGTTCCGAGGGTCTATGCAATCAACGGGTGGCGGGCGATTGTTTGGCGCCCGGGCGCAACGACTCGTGGTTACGGTACTGTCTCTGCCTTTTCGCACGCTGCCGGTGCGGTGCGCAGCACGGCGAATGCCGCTGACGATTATGCACTCGCTTCTCCGTCGCCAGATAATTAGGAGTTAATTAACTAATGGCCCTTTATGCGCGTACCCTTCTTAACCGCGATACACCGTGCGCGCGCGCGCGTTCTCTCTCTTTAT